>NW_015667306.1:1581153-1593112 GCF_001515625.1 Sinocyclocheilus rhinocerous
CCCATCTCATGCCATTCTAATGCTTGGAAGAGCCAGGACAATTTTTTATATAACTACAATTGGATTAGTCTGAAAGAAGAAAGTCATATTGTTTGTTTTGACATGGATGCTTTGAGGGTGAGTAAAATATGGGCTAATTTTCATTTTTGGGTGAACTAACCCTTTAAGTATTATAGCTCAATGTGTCAGTGCACAAGCACTAGGCCACAAGGTGTGTAAGCTTCTGCACAATACTAGGACTTCCTGATGAGCGTGTCCTGAGGTTATGGATGAGTGAGCAAGACAAACTTCTGAGTCCCAAATGAAGCCCCTCAGACCACTCTCTGGTCATACGGAGCACGGTTCACACATCGCTGGACCACAAACAGCAACCGAGCTGAACTTCAGCCATATGAGAAAGCTCTGTGACGGCAGACAGCTCAAATTCTTCCCTTCTGACAGAACCACTAATCACACCCAATCAGCTGCTGGTAGTAAATGGGCCCGAATGGACGGCTAGCGGTGAAGCATCCCGGCCCACTGTCTGATACCACACACACTGAGGTAAACAAATATCACACAGCCCATTAATCCTCCAGCTCATTCCACGGCCTTCTGCCAGCCTGTGAACCGGCAATGGCATTTTACGAACTCCGTATCAAATGTAAGGACACAAAGGGAAAAAAAACAGACGGAGGAAGAAACAAAAGAGGCGAGGAAAGGGTTTCAAACAAAAACAAGGCCATTAAAAGCCAGGCCATCCGGTGCGCTAAGGTGCCACGAGTCATGATCTTCGAGCGGATCGGGTTGCGGCGGTGATGCGGGCAGGCTGGGGCGCTGAGGTGTGTTATTGTGAATGACAAGCTCCAAGCGCACACCCGCGGGATAATGGCCACCAACTCGCTCTGATGGACACACATATACATACACTTCCCTCATCACACACTTTCGCCTGAATTCACATGTAAATGTGCGTGTGAAATACTCAAGCACTTTCCCCACCATGATATGCCATTAGTATCAGGACGGATTTCAGTAATTCTGTTAAATTGCAGCCGGTCCTGTAATTTTCCCCTGCTCTGTGACAGGATGAGTCCGAGCGAGAGGGAGGGGCAGCCAAAGAGTGACACGCATCGTGAAAAGAGAGACGGAGCGTGTATTTTCACCATCACTGTGTGCACAATGCAAAGAAGAAACACTTTTATTGTAATTGCGTCTTACATGAGCATGGAGAAATCCACCGTGGAATTCAGATAATGGCTGATTAATGTCCCAATGCGGATAGACAGGTGTCTCGGACCTCACTCTCGCACGTAGACATGCTCGCATGGCCGCTCACGCTGAACGCCGACTTTAAGAAACTAATTAAGCGTGTGGCCACCTTTTGATAGCGCCGTGATAAGTAATACAAAATGCTAATTGACGTCCTAAGTGGTTTAAAAAGTAAGGCAAGGCACACCTAATGTGATGGCCCACATTATTTGTGACAAACTAAACTAAATTATTTCATTAATCTGGGATGGTGAAAATAAGAGGGCAAACACACCTGCAGGGAAGTTTCTAGTATGCCTATAAGAGCTTGATTAGCTGGTTCAGGTGTGTTTAATTGGGGTTGGAGCTAAACTCTGCAGGACACTGGCCCTCCAGGACCGAGTTTGGGCACCCCTGGTCTAGCCTGTTTTCAGTTAAAGGCACAATATATAATTTTCGCCGCTAGAGGGCGCATATTCAAAATAAACAAAGAGACAAAGGGGTAGTTTGATGATGCCGTGACTGAGTGTGGAATCATGGGATTTGTCGTCCCACAGCCGATGCAATCCGACGGGACTCGGGCAGAAATCATGTTCATGGATGAGCTAATGATTTATTAACGTACGTAAATGAAGCAGGGTGAGGCTGAAAGCGCCTGAATTCACATGTAAATGTGCGTGTGAAATACTCAAGCACTTTCCCCACCATGATATGCCATTAGTATCAGGACGGATTTCAGTAATTCTGTTAAATTGCAGCCGGTCCTGTAATTTTCCCTTGCTCTGTGACAGGATGAGTCCGAGCGAGAGGGAGGGGCAGCCAAAGAGTGACACGCATCGTGAAAAGAGAGACGGAGCGTGTATTTTCACCATCACTGTGTGCACAATGCAAAGAAGAAACACTTTTATTGTAATTGCGTCTTACATGAGCATGGAGAAATCCACCGTGGAATTCAGATAATGGCTGATTAATGTCCTAATGCGGATAGACAGGTGTCTCGGACCTCACTCTCGCACGTAGACATGCTCGCATGGCCACTCACGCTGAACGCCGACTTTAAGAAACTAATTAAGCGTGTGGTCACCTTTTGATAGCGCCGTGATAAGTAATACAAAATGCTAATTGACGTCCTAAGTGGTTTAAAAAGTAAGGCAAGGCACACCTAATGTGATGGCCCACATTATTTGTGACAAACTAAACTAAATTATTTCATTAATCTGGGATGGTGAAAATAAGAGGGCATCTGTAATTATTTCAGCAGGGCCTGAAGCTTTCACATGGGCACAGATACGGCCACTAACCTTCCAGCTTGCCATGTTTGGATAGCACTCGGACCAAGGCCACATACTTCTGAGCATCCAGCGCTACTTCAGAGTCCTTGCGAGCCCTGAAACGCCAAAGAAGAAAGAGTAAACACAGGTTGACAAATTAATTTTTAAGTCACATTCTTTGTGCTGCGAATGTTTCAGATTTAAAGGGATAGTTCACTTGAAAATTAAACTGTCATTTTCTGCTCACCCCCTCATGTTGTTACAAATCCTTCTGAATTTATTTCATTTGTGAAAATGTGATTTTTTTTTTTTTTTTACAAGCCACTTTAAATACTAAGACTGTCTAGCTCCAAAATGACCAATGCGCACCACAAAAGTGGTTCATATGACTCACATAGGATAGTGATTGTCTGACCAAAAAACAAACAAAATTAAAGTCATTATTCACTGATCATTTTGACATTTACTCTACTTCACTCTCGCATGTTAATGAGCACTCGTAAGAGAAGTAAGATGTGAACTAGGGCTGTCAAATCGATTAATCACATCCAAAATAAAAGTATGTGTTTACATAATATATTGTGTATATGTATATAAAAACACACGCACATATATGTATATATTTAAGAATGACATATAATATATATTTCTTTTTTTTTCCTTGAGAAAATTTGGCATGTGGCCTACTGTACCTGATATATATATCCAAAATAATCTATATTGAATCGAATCGAATCGCAAGCTTGTGAATGAGCATCGAATCGAATCGAGAAATTTGTGTCAAAACCTACTAACCCAGCCCTATGCCTTATGATAGTGGTGGGCTTCAATGTTCAAATTTCCAATGGTATTATTGGGCAGCTAAATTGAGATGTATTATGTTTTTTTTTTCTCTTTCCAAAGGCCCATCTACGTGGTTAGTAGTGCTGTGTTCGATACATCGATACGACGGTGTAACGTCACAGAGATTTGACGATACGTGTATCGATACAGCACTAGAAGAATAAAGTGCAGTAAAATAAAGTGCAGTAAACTGTAAAACTATTTGCACTACAATTTACCAGTTTGCAACATCAACAGACTATTCTGAACAGCTAAAATAACTGGCAACGGCTGACACAGGAAGTCTTGCACATTCAAGTAAAAAATGGCCGAACCCACCCTTGGGTTTAAAATAAGATGCATAATAAAAACCATTAAGTCCAGAACACTAAATATACTCATGGGTATTTATGAGGATAATAGAACTCACCTCCTCAGCACACAGGACAGTGATTACTTTTTTGAGGGTGGAACTGGCTGTCTTGCCCTCAGCTTTCAGCTCTGCCAGGGTCTTCTCCAGAAATGAAAGTTTTCCCTCCAAACTCTGACAAAAACACGAGGCTATTTGACTCACACAGCTCAGCTCATGGATTGAACATATTTGGTTAAAAAAACAATTTGTGCTGTCAATCGATTAAAATTTTTTTTACCGAATTAATCGCAATTTTTTTCTGAAATCAATCACGATCCCACCTAACAAAGTTTTTAAATATACTTTTATATTGAAATAATTTCACATTCAATCTTCAAATTAATGTAGAAACAAAGACAGTATATTTTTTAATATTTGTTTAATGGCACCTTTTTTATGACTAAATACTACTGATGTCTCGGTGAAATAGTTTTTTTCCCCACTAATATTTAACGATTGACTAAAGCCATTCAACATTACAGTAGCTATAATTGAGAGCTATCAACTTTAACATTTATTAGACTTTTTAAAAAAAATTCTAATTTAAGTGAACTTAAGTGAAACAATCTTCACATAAACCCATTATAATAAATGTCATATTTAGCTGTCTGTGCCCTTCAGCAAGTATGAAATATTCAGAAACTGAATAAAGAATAATTATCAAACACTAAATTCTAAATTAAATATAGATGAATCCTTAAAGCTCTTTTTTCTTTTGTCCTTTGATTAACAGACATCACAGCAGCTGGTTATTAGGCTATTTTGTCTGCTTTAAGAGCTGCCGCTCCTGAACATGACGCGGATCTGACACGCATCGTATTTTCTCACAGCTCTTCACCTTTTCTGACCCACTTCAGGTCTTAAAGTCTCTATTAATGAGCTGACGAGTTGAATCAGGTGTGTTAGATCAGGGAGACAGTGCTGGGTGCTCCAGGATAGTTTGGAAAAGCACTGCATTTCAGAGACGTGTTCTTAAATGTGACTCATATATAACAAATACTTACATATATGCACAGTTTTAAGGCAGCTTTAATCGCCTTTTTGGTAACTTCATGATTGATGACATAACTATGACATTGCATGCTCGTAGTTTCTTTTGCGCTTTAATATGAAATGATACACAGCGTGCGCCGCCACATTTGTGTGCAATTGAAGAGCACGTGCTACGAGCACAGTATAACGGCTGACAGGACAGTAGAATTGGTTTTTACTGACATATGGCCTGACAACATCTCATCTGACCACAGTTCAGTTATTCTACTGAAGCTCCCTCGTCACCTGTACCTTTTCTGTGCTCGTTTGACTAGCACCTGGCGCTGAGGTGAAGTTGGACTGTGTGTCTAAAGTGTCTCCTGTTTGATGTGGTCGTATACCATAAACGCAGTTCTTGTCAAGAAAAAAATAAACAGAAGCAGCAGTTGTGAGTGGGGGTGGCCAACCCTAGCTCCGCCCCTGCGTTAATTGCGTTAAATATTTTTAATGCCGTTAAACTGAAAAAACTAATGACATGCCGCATGCGTTAACTGGTTAATTTTGACAGCACTAAAAATATATATATATACACATATATATATATATATACACACACACACACACACAAACACTTACTCTAAGCAGTGTTGCTTCATTCTCCAACCCATTGTCCTTTTTATCCACAAGAGCAAGGACATCCTGAAAGATAAAATATGACCTGCTCTATTAACTGTACTATTACAGATCTGAATAAAACCATTATGTAAATATTAGAGGTGGTTTTGTTAATATTAGTGGGAAATCTCTATGATGCCAGGGTGTTGCTATGCATTTACTAGGGTGTGGTTGCTAGGAAGCTGCTAATTAATGCACAAGTTTCTCCATTATAAGTGTCTTTGGGTTTTTTAGTCATTTTATTGTCTGCAAATAAAGTCTTTTCACTTATAGAAGTAACAGCACACCTCTAATGTTGAATTTTGGTATCATTCATGGCTGAAAGCTGAATGGAATGGCAATGGTGTTAACATAATATCCCCAAGTATAGTAAAATAATACTTGCCTCTGCAAACACCACTAAATAATAAAATACCTTGACAAGCTCTGGAACTTGGTAGGACTCCAGAATGTTCCTGATTCCTCTGAATATGTTCAGCGAGATGCTGATATTCTGAAAGCAGAGAAATTATTAACACAAAGTAACTACTCAACAAGAAAAATAAAGATTTACCTGAACTATTTTCACGCTCATTAAGTCGTTTCAAAATGGCCTTTAGCTTTGCTTCAGAGCTTCTGTATGTATGTATGTTTTTATGTTTATATTTTGATCACTTATGTATTTTGAATAATGTTACATTTGAAAGCAATTAATCAAAACTGTGGATGCAGAATTAAACATTTCTTGTTCTTTGTGTTCTTTTTAGGTAGTTTTTACTTTGCAAGCTAAACGTTCTGCGTACTAGCTGTAGCTTAGCATACCGACATTTGATGAAAAATACAGTAAAACAGTAACATTGTTGAAATATTACAAAGTTTTCTATTTGAATATACTTTAAAATGGAATTTATTCCTGTGACAGAAAAAAGCTGAATTTTCAGCAGTCATTACTCCAGTCTTCTTTGTCACATGAACCTCAGAAATCATTCTAATATGCTTGTTTTTTTTTACTGCTTAATATTTTTGTGAATCATGATATTTTTTCTTCTCTGGATTTATTGATGTTCAAAAGAACAGCATTTATGAAAAACAGAAATCTTTTATAACATTATAAATGTCTGTACTGTCACTTATGACCAAATTAATGCTTACTTGCTGAATAAAAGTATTATTTTCCTTAAAAAAAATAAAAAAATAAAAACCCTTGTCCCCAAATTTTTGAACAACAGCGTACAAATGTTTTTGTTTTGCCACCTGTTGGGGTCCTACACAGACTCGATTTAACAGGCAGATTTAACTGTTCATGACACTTTGCTTGAGTGTTTGCAAACGTACCATGTTCCTGAGCAGGCCAAAGTACTCCCTAAGCTGCTCTTCTTTGGAGTGCACCTCAGTCTCGTTCATGGAATCAATCAAGTTGTAAAGGAAGTAGGCCACATTTTCTGCAAAAAAAGGAGAGAAGAACCAATTTGACACTTCCTGCTTTCTATAAATACACTACTAGAGTCATATAAAACCACAAAGGGAGCTTCTGTTGGAACAGAACAACAAAAATATTGCAATCCAGCAAATAAGCTCTTAAACCAAGTATGTGTGTGTTATGCTGACACAGGCAGCTTTGCTGCAGACTTGACTGAAGTATGGTTTAACGAGTGGCTGGCAGCTGACAGCCTCACGCATACATTTGCGTTGTGCACAGTGATGGGATGAGACAGAGAGACCATCTCCATCGCTCCCACCTGTTCGGACACCAGCGCAGAGGCCAGCTTCAGTGCAGCGAGACGACAAACACTCGCAGAAGCAAGCAGACAGCTCTCACATAAACATGCACACAGCTACTATTCAGACTGCATCAGACACATACACACTCAATGCAAAGTACAGCTGTCAGGATAAACTCCATCACTGCCAGTGGCCCTACAGACCTCCGCGCGCACACACACACACACACACACACACACACAATACTGTCAATGAAACCAGCTCAGAGGACATCTAGGCATTGAGATTTACTAGTGCAATATTTCCCAACCAGCGTAAGAGCTGGTATTATACTGGCTATCAGCTAGGATTATCATGAATATTATGTCAATTAAAAAAGAAAATAAATCAAAAGAAAAAAAGTGAATTCATGCAGCATAGAATTTTTTTTCTCCCCCTTTTCCACAAATTTTCATTTTCCAAAAAAAAAAAAAAAAAAAAGAGTTAAATACATAAGCAGGCAAATACATAATGTTAAAGGGTTGGAAAAACAGTGCAAACAAGCAACATACCAGAAGTTTCAGGTTCAGTACTATTGAACCGAGGGTCTTTACAGAGAAGCTCAGTGATCTGTAACAGCAGATGAAGGGGTGACTTTAACAAAGGTTCTTTTCATTTGTTTTCCATCATCTTTCTTAAAATCTCTTGGTTTCACTCTTACCTTTGCCATAAGCTCCACATTGTGAAACCTGTAGGGGGCAGTAGAGGATCAGAGATAAGTCGCATACAGACATAGACAAAAACATTTCTAGTGCAACTTTCAAACAAAATATTTCAGTTAAACATCTGCTAAAGATTAATTTCAAGATCAAGTACATATTTGGTGTGACAGGGCTTCATTTGACCAGTTGGAACATATAGCAGGGTTCTCACACTTTTGACCAATGAATCTCAGTGATTTCTTTCCATGATTATTTTTTCCAGTTACCCATTATTACTGATAAAGGATTTTTTTTTTATAATTACATACAGACAGCACTCAAATATTTTATAGCTGAGAATAACTACAAAATAATTATATAAAAATGTATAAAACATGTATACAATTATTTAATTAAGCATACAGCACAATCCAAAAGACTGGGTTGATTGACAATTTTGAAAGAAGTATTTTATTCTCACCAAGGCTGCATATATGTAATCAAAAATAGAGTAAAAAATTTTTTTTTATATATATACACACACACACACATATACATACATATATATATATATATATATATAGTGAATTATTATGATTTAAAATAAAATTATTTTATATTTTGACTGCTTTGAAACTATATGTATCTATCTATCACTATATAAATACATGCTAATTGAACTGAATGCATTTTATTGCTGTGATGGCAAAGCAGAATTTTCAGCAGGCATTATTCCAGTCTTCAGTGTCACATAATCCTTCAGAAATCATTCTAATATGATGATTTGGTGCTCAAGAAACATTTATTATTATTATCAATGTTAAAAACCGTTGTGCTGCAATTTTTTTAACCAAAATACATTTTCTACAGGATTCTTTGATATACTTTGGTAGAAAGTTCAAAAAAACATTTATTTGAAATAGAATATTTTGTAACATTATAAATGTCTTTACTGTCACTTTTGATCAATTTAATACATCCTTGCTGAATAAAAACACATTTCTTAAAAAAAACAAAAAAAAATTGCTGACCTAAAACTTTTGAACAGTATACATAGTAGGATTATGTTATGTTTTGAATAGATTTTAATAATAATATTATACTCATCATGTTATTATAATATATTGGTAGTATACCTTATGGACCTAAAAAAAAAGCCTTCTAGAGCCTCAGTGGTCACACATATACACAAATGCACATTCACATGCAGTCCGACAACACACTGAGAAATGCAGTGTGATGCAGTGCTGGTGGGGAGTGTTGATGGCAGACAGCAGGGAGGCGAGGAAGGAAAAAAGATTCAACATTGTTTAATGATTAAATTATCTACTGACCTTGATTATTACAAGAGCAGGTCGCTAAGGAGACAGGGCCCCGACAACCCCCTCTACCTTCTGACAACCCCAATTACAAACCTGACATCCATCGCTGCCGGCAACCTCCCTGCTCCGCTTTCACATCTAAATGCTTTGCTAAATACAGAGGACAGCAGCATCTGCTGCCCTATGGCCTCTGTACTCAAATCTGAGTTAAAAACAGAGCTGGTCCTTAACTATTGTGCATGATGGGATTGATTTTTGACTATGAGGTGACGAATGAGTGGCTGTCTAGCCAAAAGACAGAAAATTCTACTAGCACGCACACACACACAGTTTGTTTCATTACTCACCCTCTGAATCCAGAGATCAGACTGGCTCTGAAAGCACTGAGGTCAACGTTTGGAAGAGCAGGTGAAGACACTGCAAGAGTGTGAATGTGATGAATGTCATGACAAGAGAAACATTTAACCTCTTTTATTTATTTATTTATTTTTTATTGTAACTAAAGCTCTTTTTCTTAGTGAGCTGCATGTTGACTTACTGTGCGTTCACACCACCGCCGTGGAGAGAGTCAAAAATCACTCTGGCCGCCATGCCAACAACGCTGTAAAAAGATTTGTGGACGCTCTGACGTAGATCGAATGCTTATCTTGTATTTAAAGGGGTCGCAAAGCAAACAAGCTTGTTGATCTTGTGCAGACTGACCACAAGGAGGGTAACGTTATAAGTTAACCTCATTAAATATTGTTGTGGACGAAGTATTAAGATCCTTGTAATGTATAAAGCACTAATACCACACTGTAAAAATACTGTCTCTGATACAAGTAAAAGTCCTGCATTGAAAATGTTACTTAAGTATAATCAGGTATAAACATTACTTAATGTAATGTAATTATTAATTGTTATTAATGTAAGTATAATCAGGAAAATTGATTTAAAGGTTTAAAAGTGAACTGGGACTATTATATTATTAATTTATTATATCATTCGATTATTATTCCTATAACGTTAATGCACATCAGCAACTCACCAGGAACACCAACAATCTCAGACACCTCGGTCCACGCATCATTTTTTTATTATTATTTATGTCCCCGTACGCAAACAGGGACATGTCGTAGATTATTGGGAAACCCGCCACAGCAATAATCAACCTCTCCTCCATTTTGCTTGGGAACTAATGTGGTCGGAACCAACGTTTACAGGACTGTGTTCTCTGAAATCCTCTCAAGTGGTGGACTTCTACATTTCGATTGGTTGCCGCCGAACCGCGTCATAACTCATTACCATAAAGTTGACCTGATTTCAACTCTCCTCGACGCCCTCAACGTCCAAGACACGCCGCGCTGCTGCTCGCCGCTGGCTCACATTGAAAATGAATGACTTCCGGCCACTTTGACGCTCTCGACGGCGTCGGTGTGAACGCACGGTTATTATGGATTTACACATTTTGGCCAACTATCTGGGTTAAAAAAAGGTAATTCCAGTACTAAAATCCCTTTTGAATTCAAATGAACCCAATAAGAATAAAGTCCAATCTTGAAGAAAAAAAAAAGAAGAGAGACAGCAGGGGGCACAACTGTGAAGGGGAAAAGGTACCATCCATAATTCAACATGATCTGTCCCTATTCACTTTGGTCAGATGAGGAGCTTCACTCCCTTGCTTCATTTTGCATATATATATATATATATATATATATATACTTTTTTCACTCTCTAATCACTTAAAAGGACTAGTGGGCATGTAGCTGCTTGGTAGAGTGCATGTTTGAGTGGCTATGTATATCACACCAGTCTTCCAGTGGCATGGCTGGAGGAACACCTCCTTCAGGCAGAGGGTTCAGGCCTGTACCCGGCTCTCCAGCAGGGCCCTTCACTCCTGCCTAAAGCACTACATGCATATGGAACAGTCTCTCGACCTGCTCGGGCAAATGTTTGTGTGTGTGTGTGTGTGTGTGGGAACACGTGAACCAGCGATTTGTGTTCCGTTTACTCTTCACCTTGGTCCTTAGCACTCTGTATCGCAAAGCTCAGGGGACACCTACATACCTGAATAAAAGATAAGAGCTGCTTTTATCTGCCATTAAAACCTGCATCTGGCACCAGGAGCGGCTGGCAACCGGTGTGTGAGAGCATTAGCAAGGTAAAGCACCTGGAGGCTCCATCCATTCATCCCATCTCTCCATCCCATCTCTCCATTTCATTCTCATCTGTGCATCTTTCACCATTCATCCTTTCTTGCAATTCAGTAGCTCTTTGCTTTCAAGCAAACGTAAACAACGTCCAGACACTCTCTTCTCAATGGAGCCTGAGAGCCGTCTGTCTATTCATTCTTTCATTTTTATGAGAGCAGCACACCTGTTTTGCTGTTAAATAATCCATTGATCCATTTGTCAGCCATAAAAGTTGGCTCAGACAGCGCTGGCCGATAGGTAGTATGTGAATGGGGATAGAAAATGGATATTCAGTCACATCACCCGCCGATTCAAGACTTATCTCAATTCAGAAAGTGTGTGAGAGGGCTTTTATGGAACAAATCTGGTTCAATGAATTCTCGGGTGACCTCCAAGTTTCTGTTTGCTACATCACTGGGTTTGACGATTGAATTGTAAGTGCGGGAAGTAATCAAGACTGCGGTATCTTTTACTAGTAGAGGGGCACGAAAGGGGAGAGGTCAGAGTTCAAACTGTCAACAGTAGCTGTATCCAGGGATTAAAGTTCCGTCGCTACGACGGATTTCCGTCAGTTCATAAAGACAGTCACTTGCTTAATTCATGAATGATTCAGCCGTTCAAACGAAACAACTGAATGAATGATTCAGTGATAAAATCAGTGACTTGCCGCCACCTGCTGGCGGGTTTAGTTTTATTTTTAGCG
>NW_015667306.1:1593216-1597561 GCF_001515625.1 Sinocyclocheilus rhinocerous
GCTCTTAAACTGGGTGTGTGACAGGTATGGCTGAGGAATGGGGTTGGTCGAAGAAAAATTTTCAGTCAAAAGATTTTTTTTTTGCTTTAACCCCTGCAATATAATAAGTAGAATAAGACAAATAAGTTACCAATCATATGAAATTAGTATTAATAAATTAATTTGTACTACAGAGGTGGCACAGAAGAACACAAAAGTGGCTTGTAGGTACATTTTCAGACGTTTAATGAGGCTCAGAGGTAGCATCAGTGCAATTAAATTCATAAATTTAGGTGGAGATTAATGTTTTAAATATAAATTTTGAATACAGAAATATGATTTAAATAATTGAAATTATACGCTAAATCCACCAGCAGGTGGCGGCAAGTCACTGAATCATTCATTCAATTGATTCGTTCGAGCGGCTGAATCATTCAGGAATGAAGCAAGTGACTGTCGGAAATCCGACGGAACTTTAATCCCTGTGTATCTCCAAACAAGGCCAATTTTAAAATGAAATGGATTTTAAAAAGCCAAAAGTATATCTTGCTACACGCAAGACCTGGAGTTTGCTTGGGTCTGTTGAAACATGAAAGCACATGTACATAAATGTTCAAAAAGTTTGGGGTCAGTAAGATTTTTTTTTTTCTTTTTTCCAGCAAGAAATTCAGCAAGGGTGCATTAAATCGATCAAAGATCACAATGAAGACATTTATGATGTTTAAGGTTTCTATTTAAATTATATTTTAAAATATATTAAAATAGAAAACATTTATTTGAAATTGTAAAAATTTCACAAAATTTCAGATTTAACTGTATTTGATCAAATGAAGATCAAATAAATGCAGCACTGTTGAATATAAGAGACTATAAGAATATTAAAATATAAGAGACAGAAAATAAAGACTAAAAAAGGCTAAGTCAACCAACTCCACATGAGCCTGCTTATGAGGTTTATATTCACTTGGATGCTCAAGAGTCAGATGCCTATATGGTCAAAAGACAAACAGGACACTTATTAGGTTTTGAAACACAACTATAGTGTTATTACTATACATCATCTGACAACAGAATGTGCAAGAACATGGTGAAGCCATTGCAGATTGAGTCTTCCTGTTTTATGTAGTCCATAAAGAAAAATGTGTCAGTTCAAGTTCAAGTAAGCTCCAGAAAAAAGATATGATGTAATAGAGAGGAACTAAACGGCAAGATCACATCCCACCTCTAGCCCTTGAGATGCTTCCCCTCAGATGGATATTAAAGTTGATGCAAGCCATAAAGTGGCTTTCTGCAGTTACTGAGATTTAAAAGAACTCAGCATCCAATGCAAGTGCATGACAAAGAGAGTCAAAAAGAGATTTTTCAAAATGCGAGTAGTGCAAAGAGTGTTTAAGATGCAGATTTGAAAGCCTGTTGTGTGCTATGTGAGGGACTAAGGCATTCTTCTCGCGCCATGTCACAAGCAATGAGCTGCATTGCTTCTTGAATCTGACAAGCACCGCTTGCTAGCGGCTGCCGAGACAAAGCTAGCATATGCTTTTTCAAACTCGCCTGCCCAAATCCACACCTCATCAAAATGCAAACTTTTCCCCCTCTCCGCACTCATGAACGGGTGGACGGAAAACCGGTGGGTGGAAAGGGGGATGGGCGTCTGCCCGCTGGTGACACCTGTGGACAGAATGTGACATGGCGCTAAATATTTCATGGCCGTGCACAGCGGCGCACGTAATTGAAAGTGAATTCCCTCAGAGCGCTCGCATTTACATGAGACCCAGTCACTACTAATTCTGTCATGTAACCTTCACGTAGTGCAGACTTCAACACTGAGCAAACAAAAAAACTGTACAGGAATAGAAAGGTGAGAGCAATCCTGCATGTTTCATGAAGGCTATTGGTTTAAAAAAAAAGAAAAGAAATGTTTTTATACTCGCTGTTGCAGTCTCAGCAGGATTTATCTGGACATGCTCTTTTGTTAGAACATTTATTTGTAAGTCTGGAACAGATAAACAAAGAACTATGGAGGAAAAATGTAATATTCAACATCTAAATTGATGATTGACTTTTTTTTTATTAAGGTGTCAGAGTCAATTTGTCCTATTCCACAGCTAAATAAATATATAGCCTACTCTAACTTTTCACATTCCAATTCATTCCAGTTGGATAATACCAAATCCTGGACAATTTCTCCTTGTTGAATATCAATAGAAAATTCATCAGATTATGGAACTAAAAGTGCAGAAGAGTGTTTAAGAATGAGGCTGGAAGCTCAGGACTCACCAGAAATGTTCTTCTCTTTCTGGTAATGAGTAAACAGGGGCCAGAAGTAATGAGGTCTGAGAGGCAAGCCCTCCTCCTTCATCCTTCTCATGAGCTCAACAGCCATACCTTAAAATGATGAAGCATATTTCACAAATTGAGCTGTGCAATCATCAGCTAAACTAAAAATGAAGAGAAAGACATCTGAAAACCGGGCCAGAAGTTTTTAACACGGGATTATTATAAGTTATAATATTTCAAAATGTCAAAACCCAGTGTTATTTTTCTTATTAGGTTAATATCTTTGAATATTGTTATAACAGCATCAATGGCTATTATCACATCAATAAAGTATTTGAAAACAAAAGATTCAAAAATAGACAAACAAGCTTGAACAGACTAAGCTTGAATTAAAAGCCTGGGACTTGAAAAGACAATAACTGAGGATTAAGTATTGTTTTTGAACTTTAAATCATCATTGTACTCACCGGTCTTTTTAGCTTCCAGGGCGCACTGAAGGGTGAACTGCAGTGGCGATGAGTGCAGACCTGAATCTTTTAGATCTTTGCAAAACCCAACTATGTTCTCCACAGACTGCAAGCACACAAACACCCAATTTAACATAGCACTAATAACATTAAGCCAAAAATTCTCAAAAAAATTCAACATACAGGTACACTTAATATGCACTTGTAAAAAATGTTTACCTTGTCCATATTGACGCAGTGGCGAAGAAAGAAGTTTCCCAAGTCTGGGGAGTCACTGGTCTGCGACTGTACCAGCAGGCCGGTGAAGCTCTTCAGCACAGAAAACGCAGTCTCTTCGTGTCCGTGGGTAATCAGACTCAAGCAGAGGTTCATAGCATCTGAGGAAATAAAAACAAAAGGATGGGTCAGACTAAGTATCAAAATAAAAAACATAGCTTTCTCAAAATCCCATAACTTCTCACTGCATCAATACTGTATGTATCCCATTTCTCTAACTGGCCTGGGTTCATATTTAAAACACTTAAAATAGAATACTTCTACGAATACATATGGGACCATTATGGCTCACTATGGACCACTATGGTAAGTGCTTAGGGCAAAATTCGAAGCTAATGGTTCCATATTCCTTCCTCTTCCATGACATGACACTGCTGTCAGCAGACACACCTGGCACATATCCCCTCTCGTGATGCATGCGCTCCACAATCTCAGGCACATACTGCTGATGGCCAGCCTTAGTCAGACTAAAAACAACCTGCATCAAATCTCTGTCCATCAGATGGATATCTGCATTCTCCACCGTCTCTAGAGTCTAGAGGAGACAAAATATAAGATACGAAAGTGCTATATTATTGGCTAAAAACAAATACAAATAACAAGAAAATCAATTTCTGTATTTTAGCTCTTGATTATGTTATGGTTCTTAAAAATAAAAATACAATTTGAAATGTACACACAACTGTTCAAAAATTAATACTTTTATTCAAGCAAGGATGCATTAGATTAATCAAAAGTGACAGTAAAGACATTTATAATGTTACAAAAGATTTCCATTTCAAATAAATGCTGTTGTTGTACTTTCTATTCATCAAAGAGTCGTAAAAAATGTATCACAGTTTCCACAAAAATATTATGCAGAACAACCGTTTTCAACGTTGTTGATAAGAAATCTTGAGCACCAAATCAGTATATTAGAATGATTTCTGAAGGATCATGTGACACTGAAGACTGGAATAATGCCTGCTGAAAATTCAGCTTTGCCATGCCCATGACAGGAATTACATTCAAATTATCATATTTTAAACGCTAACAACATTTCACAATTTTACTGTTTTTACTGCTTTCATTTTAATAAAATCAGTTTTAGTTTTATATTTAATCAAATCAATGCAGCCTCAGAAAAATTTACATTACAGTGGGGATAATATTTATATGATCCCCTGCTGATTTTGTAAGTTTACCCACTTACAAAGAAATGAAGGGTCTGTAATTTTTATGGTAGGTTTATTTTAACATATAGAGACAGAATATCAACCAAAAAATCCAGAAAAAACACATTATATAAAGGTTAGAGATTGATTTGCATTTCAGTGAGTGAAATAAGTATTTGATCCCCAAGCAAA
>NW_015667306.1:1597572-1599421 GCF_001515625.1 Sinocyclocheilus rhinocerous
TCGGCCTCGGTCTGGAGCTCCGTGCAAGATCTTGCCTCATGGGGTAAGGATGATCATGAGAAAGGTGAGGGATCAGCCCAGAACTACACAGGAGGAGCTTGTTAATGATCTTAAGGCAGTTGGGGCCACAGTCACCAAGCAAAACATTGGTAACACACTACACCGTAATGGACTGAAATCCTGCAGCGCCTGCAAGGTCCTCCTGCTCAAGAAAGCACATGTACAGGCCCGTTTAAATTTTGCCAATGAACATCTAAATGATTCAGAGAAGGCTTGGGAGAAAGTGCTGTGGTCAGATGAGACCAAAATTGAGCTCTTTGGCATTAACTCGACTCGCCGTGTTTGGAGGGAGAGAAATGCTGACTATGACCCCAAGAACACCTTCCCTACAGTCAAGCACGGAGGTGGAAACATTATGCTTTGGGGCTGTTTTTCTGCTAAGGGTACAGGAGGACTTCACCGCATTAAGGGGCAAATGGACAGGACATGTACTGTAAAATCCTGAACGAGAACCTCCTTCCCTTAGCCAGAACACTGAATATGGTAGGGCTGTCAAAAAAAAATTCGAATATTCATCGAATTTTTAAAAATCCACATTCGAATGCAAAAACGTTGCATTCGAATTTAAGGTCTGCGTCAGCCGTCAGGCAGACTCAGCTTACCAGCTATGCGTCGATGCTAAGACAGAGATTTCTCTTTCCGTGGACATGACAACCTATTTTCACAGATATATATGACTCGGCCTGGAGGACAGACGCAAGTAATCGCACGCGCTCAGTCGATCTGCATTAGCCCATGCAAATAACTTTTTCAGTTTAACGCGTTCAAAATATTTAACGTAATTAACGCGGGGCGGAGCTAGGGTTGGCCACCCCACTCACAACTGCTGCTTCTGTCTTTTTTTCTTGACAAGAAATGCGTTTATTTAAAGGACTTTAGAACCACATCAAACAGGAGACACTTCAGGCACGCACTCCAACTTCACCTCAGCGCCAGGTGCTAGTCAAACGAATGCGGAAAAGGTACAGGTGACGAGGGAGCTTCAGTAGAACAACAGTGAACTGTGGTCAGATGAGATGTTGTCAGGCCATATGTCAGTAAAAAACAATTCTACTGTCCTGTCGGCCGTTATACTGTGCTCGTAGCACATGCTCTTCAATTGCACACACAAATGCGGCAGTGCCCGCTGTGTATAATTTCATATTAAAGCGCAAAAGAAACTATGACACCCGATTCAACTCGTCAGCTCATTAGTAGAGACTTAAAACCTGAGGTGGGTCAGAAAAGGTAAAGAGTTGTGAGAAAATATGCGTGTCAGATCTGCGTCATGTTCAGCAGCGGCAGCTCTTAAAGCAGACAAAATAGCCTAATAACCAGCTGCTGTGATGTCTGTTAATCAAAGGACAAAAGAAAAAAAGCTTTAAGAATTAATCTATATTTAATTTAGAATTTAGTGTTTGATAGCTTTATTCAATTTCTGTATATTTCCTACTTGCTGAAGGGCACAGGTAAATATGACATTTATTATAATGGGTTTATGTGAAGATTGTTTCACTTAAGTTCACTTAAATTAGAAGTTTTTTTTAAAAGTCTAATAAATGTTAAAGTTGATAGCTCTCAATTATAGCTACTGTAATGTTGAATGGCTTTAGTCAATGGTTAAATATTAGGGGGAAAAACAATTTCAAGGAGACATCAGTAGTACTGGTATCAGTGATACTCGCCTTCAGTCATAAAAAAGATGCCACTAAAAAAATATTAAATATTAATATTGTTTATTTGTTGTTTCTACATTAATTTTAAAATTGAATGTGAAATTAGTGCAATATAAAAGTATATTTAAAAACTT
>NW_015667306.1:1599532-1604099 GCF_001515625.1 Sinocyclocheilus rhinocerous
GTAGATCTGTACAAGGCTTGAATGGGCTACAAGACCATCAGCAAGAAGCTTGGTGAGGAGACAACTGCTGGTGTGATTATTCGGAAATGGAAGAAATACAAAATAACCATCAATCGGCCTTGGTCTGGAGCTCCGTGCAAGATCTTGCCTCATGGGGTAAGGATGATCATGAGATTGGTGAGGGATCAGCCCCGAACTACACGGGAGGAGCTTGTTAATGATCTTAAGGCAGTTGGGACCACAGTCACCAAGCAAAACATTGGTAACACACTACGCCGCAATGGACTGAAATCCTGCAGCGCCCGCAAGGTCCCCCTGCTCAAGAAGGCACATGTACAGGCCCGTTTAAAGTTTGCCAAAGAACATCTAAATGATTCAGAGAAGGCTTGGGAGAAAGTTCTGTGGTCAGATGAGACCAAAATTGAGCTCTTTGGCATTAACTCGACTCGCCGTGTTTGGAGGGAGAGAAATGCTGACTATAATCCCAAGAACACCATCCCTATAGTCAAGCACGGAGGTGGAAACATTATGCTTTGGGGCTGTTTTTCTGCTAAGGGTACAGGACGACTTCACCGCATTGAGGGGCAAATGGACGGGGCCATGTACTGTAAAATCTTGGACAAGAACCTCCTCCTCTCAGCCAGAACACTGAAGATGGGTCATGGATGGGTCTTCCAGCATGACAATGACCCGAAACATACCGCCAAGGCAACAAAGGAGTGGCTCAAGAAGAAGCACATTAAGGTCATGGAGTGGCCTAGCCAGTCTCCAGACCTCAATTCTATAGAAAATCTGTGGAGGAAGCTGAAACTTCGAGTTGCCAAACTACAGGCAAGAAACTTTAAGGATTTAGAGAGGATCTGTGAAGAAGAGTTGATCAAAATCCCTCCTGAGATGTGTGCAAACCTGGTGACCAACTACAAAAAACGTCTTACCTCTGTGCTTGCCAACAAGGGTTTCTGCACCAAGTACTAAGTCATGTTTTGCTTGGGGATCAAATACTTATTTCACTCACTGAAATGCAAATCAATTTCTAACCTTTATATAATGTGTTTTTTCTGGATTTTTTTGGTTGGTATTCTGTCTCTATACGTTAAAATTAACCTACCATAAAAATCACAGACCCTTCATTTTTTTGTAAGTGGGCAAACTTACAAAATCAGCAGGGGATCAAATAAATACTTTCCCCACTGTATACACAGCATTCTCTTAATCAGTCCATTTCATCCCCCATAATCTCAGACCTGTTTAATTTTGGCAAAATCGCCTTTCTCAGCATACACGTTGAGGAGACATAGGTACGTGTCTGGGCCCGGCTCAATCCCTGCACCTTTCATGACTGATAGGATGCCTTCAGCACTGTCCATATCCCTGCACAAACACAAGTCACTAAACACATAGGTACCAATCACACAGAAGAAGCACCAAATCAACAGCACTGTCCACTCACCTTGCGCGGGCATGGCCTGTCACTAGGGAGTTGAACACAGCTTCTGTGATGGGCAGGTCTTTGCTCTTCATAAAGCCCAGGATTGTACTGCAAGAAGTTGTTTTATAAGCATTGTTAGTTTCTTGTGACAGACAAGCAAAACTTATTTTTTATATATATATATATATATAAAACTCACACCATAAGGGTAAACTAATTTGAAGAAAATGTGACTTCAGCAAAAATCACAACTCACCTTGCACCTTCAATGTCGCCAACTTCACAGTAGGCTGCAATAAGTCTCTGATAGGTCACCTAGACAGTCACAATATATTATAAATGTGTATAAACATTGTATCCAATTAAATTTTCTAGCTATCATCAGTGATAAGACAATACATCTATATAGCACCATTGTTTGTTGCATCTTGGTCACTCTCACAGTCTAAAGCCGTGTTAATAGATTTTTTTGTAGTGAATTTTTCATTTAATTTCAGCATTTTTTCTGTCCTTGAAACGGCAATGTTTTCTTGACAATAATGGCATTTATTTAGATGTAGAATGTCTTTACGACCACATCAAACAGGAGACTTTTCAGACGCACAGTCCACTTTGCCTCAGTGACAGGCACTAGTTGAACAAGGGCGGAAACGGTACAGGTGACGAGGGAGCTTCAGTAGAACAACAGTGAACTGTGGTCAGATGAGATGTTGTCAGGCCATATGTCAGTAAAAACCAATTCTACTGTCCTGTCAGCCGTTATACTGTGCTCGTAGCACATGCTCTTCAATTGCACACACAAATGCGGCAGTGCCCGCTGTGTATAATTTCATATTAAAGCGCAAAAGAAACTATGACACCCGATTCAACTCGTCAGCTCATTAGTAGAGACTTAAAACCTGAGGTGGGTCAGAAAAGGTAAAGAGTTGTGAGAAAATATGCGTGTCAGATCTGCGTCATGTTCAGCAGCGGCAGCTCTTAAATAAAGCAAAATAGCCTAATAACCAGCTGCTGTGATGTCTGTTAATCAAAGGACAAAAGAAAAAAAGCTTTAAGAATTAATCTATATTTAATTTAGAATTTAGTGTTTGATAGCTTTATTCAATTTCTGTATATTTCCTACTTGCTGAAGGGCACAGGTAAATATGAAATTTATTATAATGGGTTTATGTGAAGATTTTTAAGTTCACTTAAATTAAAAGTTGTTAAAATGTATAGATTTTTCAATTATACTGTAATGTTGAATGGCTTTAGTCAATGGTTAAATATTAGGGGGAAAAACAATTTCAAGGAGACATCAGTAGTACTGGTATCAGTGATACTCGCCTTCAGTCATAAAAAAGATGCCACTAAAAAAATATTAAATATTAATATTGTTTATTTGTTGTTTCTACATTAATTTTAAAATTGAATGTGAAATTAGTGCAATATAAAAGTATATTTAAAAACTTAACTGATGAATTAATTATGTTTTTAATCAATTGACAGCACTAATAAATATATATATATATTTTTTTTTTCCTCCCAACATTTCTTGTTACCTAAAATAAATGTGGATTTAACACCATTTAATTTTTTATTATACTCACCCTGTTTGGCTGAACATTAGCAGCTTCCATTTTAGCAAGGAAGTCGGTTGGAGAGAATCTGAACTCATTCTGCAAGTACGTCTTAAGCAGGGCATTATAATGGCTCACATCATAGGTGGCGCCTGCAGCGAACAGCAATATATAAGTTAAAACCAGATTTAGAAGTACAAAAAGTAACTGTTCAATGGTCTCTATGCATACCAAGTTCTTGAAGCTTATCCCAGATCCGTTGTGACAGCTCTATGCGCTCAACTAGGGGAACCTCAGGAAGCAGAGAGCCACAGCTTCTCAGCATCAACAGGGCTTGATTTCCACTTGGATATCCTATTGGAAGTAATTTCAGAATTGAGATGACATGCATGAGATTTATTTATGGAAATGGATCCAGGAAAGATCCTTAAACAAACAGACAAGTACCTGTTCTGCAAATATCATGGAAGATACGCAGCAGCAGTGTTTTGGTGACCCTGCCTGTCCTTCGGACTGAGCTGTCTAGTTTGGCCAGAGCCCAGTCAAACTGCTGAGCCTGCTTGGAGCGGACCGCCACACTGGGCTCATCCTTCACCAGCCCCCTCTGCTCTGGGACAACACCATACTGACGACAGCTAACATAGGGCAGGGCCGATGTGTATGAGGACAAACTGCAAAACAAAAGTGTATACAAATTAGGGCTGCACGATAAATCTCCATCACGTGCGGGCTTTCACATGGAGCATCATTAACTACACAGAGCCGTTGTTCACTGACAAGCTGCGCAAAACATGCCCAAAATATGATCGTGGTTTTGCGCAGCTTGTCAGTGAACAACGGCTCTGTGTAGTTAATGCTGCTCCATGTGAAAGCCCGCAGGTGATGGAGATTTACCGCTGATTAAAGAACCGACTTTACTGACAAGATGCGCGTTAAATATCGCATGCGATTTATCGTGCAGCCCTAATACAAATCAGTCCACATCAATGGCACTACAAGAAATAATGGTGCTCACTACAAAACCAATCATGCAATTAATGGGCCTCCTTGACACAAACTGATAAAATCGTGTCCATGTTTCATGTACAAGTAGGGGTTATTGGATAAGTGTCACTAAGATAATATCACAATTGTTTTAATAATGTGCAAGATGATGACATTATCGATTGTCACTCACTTTGCAAAAGCCAAAAAAAAAAAGCACACAGTCCATACATTCTCAGTGGCATGTAGCCTATAAGAATGCAGTTAAAATGCCAAAAAATTAAAATAAAAAATTCCAAACAAAGCCACAGCAGAACCATTGAGCATCATACAGACAGTCACTTCATAAAGACACTCACTTGCTTTGTTACTGAATCAATCAATCATTTTATACGAATAATTTGAATGAACGATTTAATGACTCATTAAAGGGGTCATATGATGCTGCTAAAAAGAACATTATTTTGTGTATTTGGTGTAATGAAATGTGTTTATGCGGTTTAAAGTTAAAAAAACACATTATTTTCCACATACTGTACATTATTGTTTCTCCTCTATGCCCCGCCTTTTTGAAACGCGTCGATTTTTACAAAAC
>NW_015667306.1:1604275-1607298 GCF_001515625.1 Sinocyclocheilus rhinocerous
TAATCAGCGGTAAATCTCCATCACCTGCGGGCTTTCACATGGAGCAGCATTAACTACACAGAGCCGTTGTTCACTGACAAGCTGCGCAAAACATGCCCAAAATATGATCGTGGTTTTGCGCAGCTTGTCAGTGAACAACGGCTCTGTGTAGTTAATGCTGCTCCATGTGAAAGCCCGCAGGTGATGGAGATTTACCGCTGATTAAAGAACCGACTTTACTGACAAGATGCGCGTTAAATATCGCATGCGATTTATCGTGCAGCCCTAATACAAATCAGTCCACATCAATGGCACTACAAGAAATAATGGTGCTCACTACAAAACCAATCATGCAATTAATGGGCCTCCTTGACACAAACTGATAAAATCGTGTCCATGTTTCATGTACAAGTAGGGGTTATTGGATAAGTGTCACTAAGATAATATCACAATTGTTTTAATAATGTGCAAGATGATGACATTATCGATTGTCACTCACTTTGCAAAAGCCAAAAAAAAAAAGCACACAGTCCATACATTCTCAGTGGCATGTAGCCTATAAGAATGCAGTTAAAATGCCAAAAAATTAAAATAAAAAATTCCAAACAAAGCCACAGCAGAACCATTGAGCATCATACAGACAGTCACTTCATAAAGACACTCACTTGCTTTGTTACTGAATCAATCAATCATTTTATACGAATAATTTGAATGAACGATTTAATGACTCATTAAGACAGGGACTTGCTGCCAAGTCTTGGTTTTAGTTTTATATTCAAAAGTTTCATTTTTCAATATTCAAAATGTAATTTTTAAACTGTCTCATAGAATTATTTATGCAATAGTAATTACAGTGTGAATACATTTGTTACCTCTGAGCTGCATTAAATAGTCTCTTTGGATTTACCTAAATGGCACTGCAAATGCAGCTTCTGCGCTACCTCTGCAGTGCAAAGATGGATTTTGTTGATAATGTTTCATTTGACTGGTAACAGACAGTCCTATAGTGTTCTATTATAGTAAAATGTATTGATTAAATACAAGAATTTGAAATTATGACACATATTTAAGTTTTAAAAAGCCCTAAAATTGTAAGAATGCCCCAGGAAATTAATTTAGGGGGAAAAGTATCAGCACTTATTGAAAAATAACATTTCTGTCACTGCTGTGAACTAATCACCACATAGAATATGAAGAACATATGGAAAAAACTGAATAACAAACATTCAAGAAACTAAAATGACTAAAATGTTGGCCAATACGATGTGCAGTATTCTGAGACTGCTCAAAACGACCTTGGCATGTTGACCTTTGACTTTTGGCACATGTTAGCACACAGTTTACTGAAAGACTAGTATAGCCTAAAACAACTATACACATCAAAACTCTACGTTACTGTATTATATAGACATATTTATTATCATCATAGGCTTTTTAGTTGGATTAATGGTTATGTATTTAGATTAAGGCTTTAATACTACTACATTGTTTCCAAAAACGGCTGATTGAAAAATAATGACTTTTATAAGCATTACAAAGAAGCTGAAAGAGAAGTGTAATGGTTACGTTCATATATTCTGCAGTGATGTTCATGGGTCGCACAGCTAATACAACAAAGCCAACAATATATACATGTATATACTAATACAACAATATATATAAATACATATATATATTTAGATCTGTTCGTTAAAATGTGGTTAAATAACCTGCATACAGCACGTGATCAACGTGTTATAACCGCTAAGTACTGTTATAGGAGCGATCACCTCTCAATGACAACTGCATGATCTACACACGCATGGCACAGTCATGCTGCGTTATACCTGTTTACATTTAACCGTCTCGGGACTGTCTGGCGGACACAAAGCCCTACATGTGGAGTCCCGACCGCTCCGCTGTAAAGACGACCAGCTACCGGTGCATGTCTGGTGTTTCCTGTGACCTGAAGCAATGAAGCCGGTGAGCATTTGAGGAGCCGGGCTGATCTTAAGAGCGCAGCCATGTTTAGCCTGTAGAGACAGAAGAGCGAAGGACATCCGCACCACGTGACAGGCCAAAGAGCAACGGGCGAGACCATTGTATTCATAGGGGGGATTCAGTACTCTACCCTCACGTGCGTTACTTTCACGTCATTTACTCAGATGTAGTTGTTCAGATCAGATATTTGCAAAAATTCTTGCGTGTACAAAACATCCCGTCATAAATCAATAATTCCATATTAAAAAAAAAAATCACTTTATTATAGAAAAATGTTATGAAACTTAAGTGCTGCATTCACTCATTTCCTCGAGAATATTCAGTTGCTATTACTATTACTATGTCTTATGAATATGTCCCTAAATAAATAAATAGCTGTTCTTGGGATGCTACCGAGATATGCTTAAAATAATCTGAACTAAAAACAATATCGGTTTAACTTCTAATAAGATAGTAGCTATCAAAAACATTTACCCTTGGTTTCACAGACAAGGCTTAAAGGGTTAGTTCACCCAAAAATGAAAATTAGCCCATAAATTACTCACCCTCAATGCATCCTAGGTGTATATGACTTTCTTCTTTCAGACGAATCCAGTCGGAGTTATATTAAAAATTGTCTTTGATCTTTCAAGCTGTTTAATGCCAGTCAGCGGGTGTTGCATTGCTTCAGTACAAAAGAAGTAAAATAAAAAGCGCCCATCCATAAAAAAAAAAAGTGTCTCACAAGGCTCCAGGGGCTGAACAAAGGCATCCTGTCGATGCGTTTTTGTAAGAAAAATATCCGTATTCAAAACGTAATAATCACTTTAATGTAGCTTGCGCTAACAGCTGTACACGGAAGCAGCTCCGGGCTGATGACGTATGAAGTCAGCGTTGCGCATGCGCCGATGAGTCTCGTGAAACCCAACGTTTGTTAACAGGAGCAAAGGAAGCAAAGTTTCCTTACTTTAGCAAAGGAAAACCAGTCTCCTCTTGGCTTATATCGAAATCCTCTGACATTCTTCTTTACAAATCTTCGGTTTGTACTTCTAATTCGTGACCGGTGTTTTGTTTTGTTCTCTCTC
>NW_015667306.1:1607681-1614803 GCF_001515625.1 Sinocyclocheilus rhinocerous
TTTTTAGAATAATTGTACATAAATAGGTTAAGCAAAACAATTGTGATTATTTCTGAGAACTTTTTAACTGCAGGCAGACTTAGGCCTACATTATGGTACAGTACAAATATTTGGAACGTCCCTTATTCTGTCCCTTATTTTCTTAAAGAATAAACACTTCTTTTCTACAAGAATAAACACTATTTTCTTAAAGAATAAGAGAAAGAATCACTATTGTCCCTTATTTTCCATTTCTTATGTTAATTGGCAATGATGACGTAATTACCTTTTGACTCCCCTGACAGCAGAACCTTGCTCAAAACAAAAAAAGTCATTGTTGGAGATATGCGAGCAAAAAATAATAGATAAAAAATGTATAATAGAAAGCGCAAAGGCGGCACTGAAAAGGCCAGTAAAAAATAAATTAAAAAAACAACAAAGTGGGCCGGTCTGGCATGAAACTCCAGGGCTGAAAATGAGTCCCACTCCGGCCCTGCTTGAGGGTGAGTAATGTATGGACTAATTTTCATTTTTGGGTGAACTAACCCTTTAAGCCAAGTCTGAGCTGTTTTAACTGAAAGAAACCTGCACTGACATATCTTAAAATATATCAGTGCCATTGATTTGTCTCAAGATGCACACCAGTAATGGTTCAGTTTTTTTTTCTTCTTCTAAGGAACGTTTATAAAAGATACTTAAATGTCCTAACTGAACTATAGCCTAAACCTGGCCTTCACATCATCCAAACGTACCGAACTCTGAAGTCAATCAAACCCGGGTGCGCACCAAAAGTGCTAGTGTGAAAGCACCCTTAGTCTAAGCCCTGACTGTGAAACCAGGGGCCACAGTTGCATAAACTGTTTAAACTAGTCTTAAAAACTTTAAACTTTCCCTTTTAGTTTAAGTTTTAATAATTTTGGTATGGGTTTTTGTCTTTTTTTTTTAGTTTCTGATTTTTTAAATATTTCTAATTTTCCTCTATTTTTTATTTTGGTTTTAGTCGTTTTTTTTTGTACTTCAACTTCAACTTATTTATCTCCATTAATTGCCTAAGCAACATTTTAAATTTTTGTTTTAGCCTATATGTTTCAGTTTTCATCTACTGAATTATTTTATTATATATTTTTTTATTTTAAATACTAAAAATGATTTTGAATAGTTTTAGTTTACAATAACAACTCTGCTGTTGAAATAAACATGACAGAAAGTAATTTCTGCGACTTCAACATTTTACAATCTAACGTTTCACATAAATACACAATATTCATTTTTACAAAATTTTGCATATATATATTACTGATCTTGTTTAATGACTATAATGACTGTACCCAGTACTATTTGTATTGTCCTTATGAGAAATCAAAATTAATTTCAGTTTCAGAAATGCATGTGTTGGATTAATCTTGCCATGTGTTTTTAGCTTGATGAGAGACACATTGTTTACCAGCATACTGGAGCTGGAAGTTGATTGGTGGCAGCTTGAGGTCAGTTTTGGAAAAGGTCAGCTAGGTGGGGTGTTGTCAAGCACAGACTAATGCCCACTGGGCCACTCTGTCTCGTGCCAGGCATCAGGGGCCAGGGGGCCCCAATTTGTCAGACATGTGGCATGCCAAACTCATTTCCATGGCTGACACACACTGCAAGCCACCCGCACAGCAGTACACACTACACAGCTGACAGGTGACAGTAAACAGGCATTGCCTGCCAGGCATGTTGTTTCACCCGTTTGAGAGTCCATCCCTGTCTGCCGAGTCCCCCACAATGGGGTGATGTTGGAGTACGGAGGATGCTAAGCTGCTTTGTCAAGGCATGGTGAGCAGCAGGAATAGCATTCATGTCTATTAAAAACTAAAGAGCAGAGCTTGCTTATTAAATAAACGGATAATGCAAATGCTTTAAATGTATAAAGTAGACAGACAGCAGGAATTTATCTGTTAGAGCAACTCTGAACCTCCCCATACTTTTCAGTGGGCTTTTCAGCACACACACACACGCACGCACGTACACACACACACACACACACACACACATTTCCACTAAACCTTGAATATTTCAAAACTGAATAGTGTTTATCATATATTATATGAGCCTGTTCCACTAAACCTTGAATATTTCAAAACTGAATAGTGTTTATCATGTATTATATGAGCCTGCTATAAAGCCAGGTAATACGCAGTCCACAGCACTGGGACTTTTCACTGTTTGTATCACTCCACTTATCTGTGATTGCACGTTCAAGACAGACTGTCAGTCTGTGCATTAGTGCTGGGGATTCCACATTGATACACCAGTAGTTGGTGGCAAGTGGCTGTCCTTATGAATCGATCAATATATGAGTCAATGAGTCACTGATTCATTCTGAAAAAAAAAAACGGATTAATTCAGGAACAAAACAAGTCACTAACGAGTGAGTCAATGAATCATTCACTCAACTGAAGTTTTCTAAGAGACTAATTCGTTCAGGAATTAAACAAGTGACTTATGAGTGAGGCCATTGAATCATTCACTCAATAGATTCATTCAGGAACAAACCAAGTGACGACTGAGTCATTGAATTATTCACTTAATCAATTTGTTCAAAATCACAGATTCATTCAGGAACAAAACAAGTGACTTATGAGTGAGGCATTAAATCTTTCACTCAACTGATTAATTCAGTAACAAAACAAGTGAGCAAGTCATTGAATTGTTCACTCAAGCAATTAATCCAAAAACAGTGGCTGCTTCCAGAAATTAAAAAATTCTGCCTTCAAGAATGCATTCCAAGGTAGGAAGGCATCAAGGCACGTCTGAATCCAACGTTAGCTTTACTTCTTGTCTTTTGAGATACCTTAATCTGATTGATTGTTGAAGGCAGCATAGATGTATCCTTTTGAAATCCCACAATCCTGTGCATTCCATTTTGTGACAGTTGAGCTATAAAAAACTAAATATGGCGTCTGAAAGTTGTGGTTGGTGGTCTGTTTGTGTGTAAATGTGTAAAATGTGTTTTTGACCAATGTTTTCTTTTGATGTTATTTCTAGAAATTAATGTTAAAATAATTAAATATTTGCTTGGTTAAGTCGTAAGCTAACTCTATTTTGTTTCTAGACCATTAAACCGTCATGCTGCCTCAGAGGTCTCTCCCAAAATCAGTTTGCTGAAGTGCCTTCGTGCACAAACGCTGACTGCAAAGTCATTGCCTGATAAGGCAGCAGGGCAACAAGTTAGCAGCCTAAACTTTGTGACACAGCCACTGATTCACTCAGACTTATGAGTGAGTCACTGAATCATTCAATCTGAATCAAATGATTTTTTCTAAAACACAGATCCTTTCAGGAACTAAACTATGGGTCGCTCTGAAATGCGCAACTCAGTTGGTCCTGCTTTTGGATTCATTTTAATTTTGAAGCAAACACACAAAATAACTGCCAGTATTGTGCCGTCAGTTTACTTCTTATTCAGAAGGGAGCCCTTGCTTTTCGTTGGCATGAGAGCTAAAAGTGGTGAGCTCAGGGGAAGAAATATCTCAAGGTCACTGAATTATAGACGAGGAGAGATGAGGTGAGCTGAGAGGAAAGGCCTGCTCCTTTCCCCCCTTTCTTTTTGCTGAATGAACTCAAGAAGGGTCTGTTCTGTTTTTCGGAAGCATGAATGCATCTGTGTAAGTGATTTATTATTCATCAAAACTATCAATTATTAACTGATTATTTCCCCTCTTTTACAAAAGATTTTTTGCTGATCTTTCTTCCTCCTACTCATAATTGAAAACAATGCCCCACAAACCGTTCTCATTTTCTTATTCAAAATCCTAGATCCATCTAGTCTGTCAGGTTGCCCAACAAAGTAGGGCACCAGCACCTATAGTTTATGTCCAGAGGCCTCTGCCATTTCTTATTTCTTAATATGACAGGAAGACATGTAGTCAAAAGGAATGTAGGTAACTTCACATTGCTTGACTTTCCTATTCTCCGGCCTGGCACATTTTAATGGGGTTTTGCCTTAAAAATGCAAATCTTTACCCATAATTCAGAACGGTTGCTGTCTTTAGACTTTATGTGTTTATTTATGACAGCATAAATTGTAGATTGTGGCGCTACTGTGGACACTAGCTATCTCAGAATATATTATTTTTGAAAAAAAATTAAGTGGAAATAATGTAAATGATTAGCAAATCTAAGCCTCAGAGACTCGACTGTGCTACTGTGCTGAGCTGCAGAGAACAGAGAGAGAGCTGAAGTGTTAAGGAAAAAGAGAAAACAGGCCGTCCCTGAGGATTTGTCCATTTCTGTGTGGAGCAGAGAGTGTGAATGTGATGGCAGTCGCAGGGCTGTCTGGTGTGAAGAGTGTTGTTTCTCTGAGATCCTTGTGACTTGAATGTCACACATGAGGATAGAAGGCAGAACCGTGGGCAGGAAACGACACCACAAACACATGGAAATCTCGAGGGGCTGAGAGACATAGAGGCAGCAGAACATGTGCACACAGCCTCACAGATCTTCTCACATTGTACGTGCTGACCCAAAATATCAGCCATGGCTTTTAGTCATTCCTGTTCCAATAAAAAGAATGCTATAAGTCCTATAACATTTATTTACATGAGAAAATGTAAAAAAATTGTTAGTATGTGTGGTGTCGTTGTTTGGGTTTTTATAATTTAATGTAAATTCATGTTTCACATGACTGTTTACACAGATTTGTTGATATAAGCTATATACATTAAGTTCCAAAGTTTAGGGTTGGTAAAATTTTTTAACGTTTTTGAAATAAGTTTCTTGCCCAGACTGCAATTATTTGATCAAAAATACAGTAAAAAATGAATATTGTGAAGAAATATTACATTTTAAAACGACTGTTTTAATATATTTTTAAAGTACCTGTGTAACTTTATTTCTGTGATGGCAAAGCTGAATTTTCAGCAGCCATTACTCCAGTCTTCAGTGTCACATGATTCTTCAGAAAGGACGCAAAGTTTTTTAATGCCTCCTAAAATTTCTTTTAAAATACTTCTCACTGATCCTAACTTTTGAACAGTATTGTGTATATATAACAGCATTCATGTATTTATCCAAGTAAGCAATACATAAAAATAAATGAAATAAAATACTGAATATAAAAAATAATTTTTTTTAAATACCCCTGTTGCCTCCTCCACTGCGATATTTTTGTCTTTGGCATTCTTCTAAATGGAGATTACTCATAAGCTTGCATCATCCTTTATTTTCTGTGTGCAAGTGTACGTCTGTGTGCAAAACAGTGATAGTAATCTGTCTGATAAGACTGCATTGTGGCATTTGCCATCATCCTTGTATCATTACTTCCATCATTAGGTTGTTATTGTCATCCAGGGCCTTTCATGCATCATCACTTCCCTCTCCGCTCCTCATGACTCCAGTCCTGTCCGATTCCATCTCCATTTCAGTGTGTGGCAGCCAGCTCCATCCCTCCACTGACCTGTTCAAGCGTGATAGTAAAGAAGATAGCATATATTTGCACACTCTCACATGAGACTGCCTGGCTGATCTCATGACAGGCCAGGATCCTGTGACTTTGGTGTAGGAGAACTGTGCCTGAGCCAGGCAGGAATGATGTGATACACTACTGTAATGATGCCACGGGCCGAAGAATAATCACCTGAGAATTATACATGCCTCGGTGATCAGTGACAGGACTGTTTCTGCTGCACTTCCTGTTGTGTTTGGGCTCTGATTTTGTAGGGGGCTTGACAACACGCGCGCACACACACACACACACCTAGTGTTTACCTCTATTCAATGTGATGCATTGAAGTGTGCAGACCTTACTCCAGGATGTCACTCTAAATGAGATGCACATGGCTTTGAAAAGCAGACTGTAAAATAATAAATGAACCTTGCTGCGTTACATATAGGTGTTTTTTTTTTTCTTTTTGGCAGTTTTATTTGTGAAAAACTCTGTCAGACAGCTCTTCTTATGTGTGGCTATTCTAAGTAACTATTCAAAGTAATTTTATGTACACTGCATTTGTCAAATAATCAAAAAATATTTAATGTGTATATTAAATATATTATTTTTACCTTTTTATTATAAATATTATTTAACTTTAATTTACTAAAATAAATACTAAAAATATTACTTAAACTTTATATAACATTTAAATGTACTTCGCCAAACTTGCCAAGGCAACATCTCATTTTCATTTAATTTAACTTGTACTAAAATAACTCAAATTAACATTGAAATAAAACTGTAGACATAAATAGGAATAGAATTACAAAAACAACAAAATTAAGAAAACTAACAATAACTTTAGAAAAACGGTTGTCTTCTCATTGGTACATAAATGTACCATTAAAATAGTATATGAGTATGTGTTCTATATTTCTGGTTTTCTGAAGTCATACATTAATTTTTTGTAAGAAACCGATGAAAAAATTAAATTGTTACTCCTTGGCATGTTTATACAAGTTCATGAGAGATTGTGTCCAAATCGCTCTTTTTAAGTCAGATCTTTTCTTAGTCAGATCACATCTTGCAACAAGATAAACCGTTTCCAGGTTATTGCAATCCCAGGTTTTCTTTCCAGTTTTGTCAAGGATTTGAAACGGTCTTCTTCTCATTGGTACATAAATGTACCATTAAAATAGTATAGGAGTTCTATATTTCTGGTTTTCTGAAGTCATACATTAATTTTTTGTAAGAAACCGATGAAAAAATTAAATTGTTACTCCTTGGCATGTTTATACAAGTTCATGAGAGATTGTGTCCAAATCGCTCTTTTTAAGTCAGATCTTTTCTTAGTCAGATCACATCTTGCAACAAGATAAACCGTTTCCAGGTTATTGCAATCCCAGGTTTTCTTTCCAGTTTTGTCAAGGATTTGATATTTAGCGTAGGGTTGTTTCAATTTTTTTTCAATAAGTTTGTACAGTACCTTTAATCAGGGGATACAAGCTGGCTGTAAATGTATGTGTCACGGGTTGCCAGGCGAAGGAGTTTGAAGGAGTGCGAAGGAGGCAGATATCAAATAAACAGCGTCCACTTGGGAAAAACCAGGAGAAAACAACCTCTTTACATGATGGAGACAGGACAAAGAAACTGAGGAAAGGCAGGGCTATAAATACTAAACCAAACGATGGACTAATAAGATGATTAATGAACACAGGTGGAAACTAATGAACTAA
>NW_015667306.1:1614930-1618714 GCF_001515625.1 Sinocyclocheilus rhinocerous
CAACACAGGTGGAAACTAATGAATGATGATTAACTAAATGAGAACAGGAACTGAACCAAATAAGGGCAGACAGGAACTAAACAGAAACAAACACATGACAGATATGGTAATGTAACAAAAACGTATGCACAATTTTCCTGATCGAGGGAGCAACACAGCTTGCCAAGTGACACATCTTACCCCATCATCTTATGTAATGTGAGGCAAATCCCTGATCCCCATGCAGTTTAACAAACATTTAGCTCCATCACATCACTCAGCAGTCATCACAGCACCTCACATTTCACAGCCTGCATTAACATAATGCTGTAATGGAGTTGATTACTAAGAAGCAATTATGAGCGAGGCAATGGAGGATGCAAGTGCTCAGTCAAGCATATGCAACAGCGTGTCAACAGCCTGGCAAACCCTGAGAGTGACGTGAAGCAGAGAGAAAGGAGATGCCTCCCTAAAATGTACGGCTGCCCTTTAGCGTATCTTCATGGAGTCGTCAGCATGCGATTGTCACATTGACATCTCAACCTGCAACACCTCAAGAGGGATTTCAACAGATGTCCAATATAACAATTAATAGACTTGGACTGTAAACCCTGAATTCAAACATTTGAAGAAATGCAACACGCTCTGATGGGAATTCGTAATTATTTTATGTTTTAACGAATTGGTGGTTGATTCATAAGATCTCATTTGTGTCTATGACACACTGAGGGTTTGGTTTAGGGGTGTACCTTCATGCTTCATTGTATATATATATTTTAAAATAAAAATAAAACATTTTCATATAAATCAAATCATATAATTCATACATAATCACCAACTTATTTTTTCTTTTTCTTTTTTTCATGAGATTGGGCTAGGAAATTCAAGCCAAGTTATTACTCAAAAATGTGATATTCTTAAAGAGCAAACTTGCTTAGTAAAGTTCAAAAAGATAAATTTGCAATAAAAAGGAAATTGCTTTCACTTCATATTTTCAAGTGAATTAGCTTAGAATATAACATATATAATAAAATAAAATAAAAATAATGAAAAATAATTAAAAACAGAATAATTATAAATAATGAATAATTAAACCTATTCAAATCATTTTTCAAATATTTTATAGTATGTAATGGAATAGCATGGTGTAGTATGAACACTTGATTCACTCTTATACTTCTTAGTGCTGAGATTTGGTAAAATATTTACAGTAAATGTCAAAAAAAGGCTCAAAATTGCTGGGAAAAAAACCTAAAATCTATTTGAATTTTTATAAAAAATAATAGATGCCTCCGTAAGCTTCCACACTTTTGACTAAGAACACATAATTCAATTATTACTATGAATTATAAATTATTATTATAAATTGTCTCTGCTTCTGACTTAACAAAACTTTTTGGTTTTTGAAGCCAGAGAAGTTACTTTTCAAGTTATGTTTAATTAGAATACTAATTGTTTTTGTTGACATATAGGGTTTACGTGCTTTGGAAGAGCCTGTGCTGAATCGTTCATGTGCCCTGTGGCATTACCGGACTTACGCACTGATGACATTGGGTGCTAAGAACTAGACACCAGGTGCTGAAAACTGAGACAGACGTGCTGACCTTCTTCCTTTGGCTGCGTGGTCTTCATCACCTTTGCTTCGTTCCTCGTCCACCTTGTCAAAGCCCGTTCCTGAGAGGTTTAGCCCAACTCTTCTGTCTTTTGACCCAAGCAGCCTTAAGCCACATGACATTTTGGAAATGTCTCATTGTATTTCCTCTCTTTTTTTTGCATGGTGTTTAGAGGGGGGTTTGTAAAATCCGTCTTGCCTTCATCTCAGTAATAACAACAACAGGAGTAGGTGCGGAGACTTCAATCTGACCTGACCTTTTCCTCTCTACTTTACAGCCTGAAGTAACATGTCTTCTGTCCTCAATCATTAAAAAATGATGCCCTTTCCAATTTCATTACTTCCTCGTCTGCTGTCCACGGCTGACATGAGATAAATGCAAGTTACACAGATCAGTCATTTACAATTTACTGAGTGCAAGTAATTTCACTGAAGGGATAGATTAAGGGATAGTATTGATTTTTATGCACATTAAAAATAAATAAATAAAAATCTATATTTGAAGCTGCTTTTTGGTTTCAAAAAGGCTTCATTTGTTAACATTAGTTAACTACATTAGTTAACATGAACTAACAATGAAAATACTTAAAGCATCTATTAATCTTTGCTAATAATTTAAACATTTACTAATACATTATTAAAATCAAAAGATATTCATATTATTTAACCCTTGTGCATCCTTAGGGACATTTTTGTCTTTTTCACTTTTTTTTATTTTATTTTTATTATTGATAATTTTGGTAATGCAAACAGCATAAATTTGGTTAAAATTTGTATTTTTATTGGAATTGTAATATTTCACCCTCATTTTGTTTCATAAATCTATTTCACACTAGGTACCAAAAATAGTTACACTCAGGACCTTACAGGGACATACATACCCCCTTTTAAACCCATTAAAACAATATGCAATATTTAAAGTCATTTATTTATTTATTCAAAGGGACTATTTTCCACCTGATATCACCATTTTCAATTCGACCTATGGAACAAATATTACTTTTTTATTGCAAATCATTGACATATCCAAGACTGTAATAATAATAATTGCTCATTGTCAGTTAATGTTAATGCAATACCAATTCTACGTTTCATGTTTCTGTCTGCTTAAGTTGTTGAAACTTTTCTGATCTCAGTTTAATAATCCAAACATAATCATTTGTAACAGGATGTCAGGGCACCTAAAAGCACTCATCCTCTCTTGCAGTTAGTTTGAGATGCTCTCCATCACTGGCATCAGTGTGTAATGTCAACCGTGTCGAGTCAGATTACGGGGCTGAGCTCTGAGGGGATGCCGGATGGCCTCTCGCTCTGCTGAAGACACCCCTAACGGAATAGGTTCCCCCTGCTCCCTGGCACTTATCAGTTAGAGTCTGCGTGTCCCGAGGGAGAGAGATTACTGTCATGATGCTGCTACCTTCCTGCACGTCACCAACACGAGCCCCCGGGCCTTTTGACTGGGGTGTGAGAGGATCATGTTTTCTTTTTTTTTTATTATCATGACTTTTATTTCTTTACTTATATTTTTTAATGGTATTTTAACTTTGAGTGATAGTCAGAGGGAAAATCAGAGAATGAGGTTGTGTGTATTGTTTGACTCAAATGTGTCCATGTGCCACAGACCTTTTTTTTAAACAGGAATATTATTATAACTTTTTGTTTGTTTGTTTTGTTGGGTGTTTCCAACTCAGATTTGTTCAGTTTTTGTGCTCTGAACCGAGGTATATAATACCTGGAGAATGCTATCCTTTCCTATTCATTTCAATGATATCATGATAACACTGCTTGGCTGATGGCAGCATCACAAGAAAGTCCTTCGCTAGTTCAACTATCGTGAACTGTGATTGACAGAAATTAAACATGAAAAATATAAGGCTATGTTTTTAAAAGCCATCAAAAGTGAAATATTAGTGAAGGATATGGTGAAAGAAATGTCAGAATACAGTACATGTATTGGAGAATGGAGAAATATTTTGAGAGTGTGTAGTTATGGCATCTAACAGCAGGGGTTAAAGGCAGAGTAAGTGATTTCTGGTAGCCAATGTTGATATTTGAAATCACCAAAACAAACACGCCCCTACCCCAAAAGGGTCTTGCCCCTATTTTGATAGCTCCGCCCCACATATACGTACGCAACCCAGGCAACGATTAGTTCTGTGAAACAAAGCAAAACCAATGTTACACCATGTCTAC
>NW_015667306.1:1619116-1626107 GCF_001515625.1 Sinocyclocheilus rhinocerous
TCTTTCTGTCGCTCGGCTCGGCTAATGTCCGTCCCATGCACTGAACGCGCTCTCCTCCACATCACGAGTAGACACGCCCCTTATTGCTGATTGGCTACAAGTTTGTTTTGCGATTCGGCCTGAATCAGTTTTCTAAAGTGTTTTTGAAAAATCACATACCCTGCCTTTAATGGAGTCATATCTAGCTGAACCTTTAAAATCAAAAAACATTTTCATCAGTTTTAAAAGTATTATTCAGACTGAATTTTCTGATCATATTTCAAAATGAATATTTAAAATAAATATTAACATATATTTATCAAAATTATTTGTAATGATAATTACACAGCATTTGCTTTATACATACACAAACACACACACACACACACACACACGCACACACGCACACACACACACACACACACATATATATAATGTGAAATGTAAAGTAAAAAACCAGCACCTGTCATTGACATTGGTGTCTTTTAATTTACAACCTATAACCATAAATATTAAGTTTATTAAGTGATATAATATACCACTTAAACTACCAAATATGCTTTCTAAGTTAAAATGTACTGATAACCATCATGATAATACAGGGGATAAAACAGAAAGCCACATGATGAATCAGATTTCATTGTAAGTCATCTGTTCATAAAACATAGCCCATACTAGTATATAGATGGTGGACAGTGTCATGCAAACAAAAACAAAACACCATCAGGATATCACACACGACAATAACATATTTAAATAAACATTGACTTAATTACAGAAATGTATCACAGAACATCCTTATGTATATTATTGTTAACATAAATAAGAAGAAACAAAATGATTTAGTTAATTATTATTAAGATTATTATTATGATTATATTATATAAAATAGAATGTGATGCGCCATGCATGGACATTTTAGTATCGAGATACTATAATAGTAATTTTTATTAATATTTAAATAGTTTTATTTATATTTTCTGTTTTAATTTTAATTTTAGATAACTCTCCCATACACAGACTCCACTGTGATCTCACAATATGATTGACAGACAGAAAGCACCAAGTTTTCTGATTGGCTAAACAAATAACCTTACAGAAAGCAGTCACAAAGATAGGTTTGATATTTCAGAAAACCTAATTCAGTGATATCCTTCATATAAAATCACATCTAAATAATTATTTTAGCTATAAATGTAGGTATAGAAGATATTAATTATGCTGTCAGAACAAATGGATCTGATTTCATCACTTGTAAAATGAATCAGTCCAAAATATGGTATTTAAAAACCAAATTATATTTGTGTGTAATGTGAACAAGGTCATGGTCGGTTTCTCCAGACGCCTTCATTTCGGCATCTTGACCCCTGTCTGCTCCTGTATGTCAGAAGTCATGTACTCATCTTCAGTTTCTCATTCCTCCCATTTTGTACCCCCTCTCTCTATTATATCTCTCCCTCAGCCCTTCGTTTCCGCATCCTGATATCGCTCTCGTGGCAAGAATCACATTAGATTGAGGGTCTGGACTAGCTTTGTTGATCTAAACTGCCTCACTCATCTGTCACGGCCTCTCCTCACTCCATCAACCTCTCCTAAGGGAGGTCTCAAACCTTATCAGCCCTCATCTTTTTCATTCCTTCCATCCGTACTCTTATATTTGTCACAAAGATCTCTTGACCCCTGAGTTGAGTGACTTGGCCACGGCAGTGGACAGCTGTCTGCTAAGCCACCTGCCCTTTGGTGCTCTGTCTGTCTCTGTATCTGTCTGTGCACTGGCCTCCAGTTCATCCATCCATCCGTTGCAGGACTTCTCTGTTTGCGCAGCCCCTGGCTACTTGCAGCAGTGGGGCAGGGGTTTATGACGGGCGGATGTCAGTCAGGGGAGGGAGGGGGTGATGCGGAAGCCGTCACGAGCTTTCAGGATCATATGCTGGGTGTCACCTTCTCACAGCCCTCTAGCAACGCAAAACCTTCAGTCACACGTTCCCAAATATACAAATATTCTTTAAAGAGCATGTTCAGCTCTGTTGGAGATCTTGGGAGATTTTACTCTCATTCCACTCATAGACACATGCTTCAATGTTCCAGTTGAAATCAAAAAAGGTTTTACAGACTGAGGCCACATGAAAGAACTTTTCACTCTCTAGTTCTTTAGAAAAGCATCTAGTGATGCCTTATGGCCTTTGCTCTTTCATGGAACAAAAAAATACAGATGATATCCTTGACACAGATAGGGGAAGATGCCCCCTTAAGAACAATTTGGATTTACTTTTAAATATTTAGATATACGTTTAGCATGTGCGGGATGATGATGCATTCATCAATGTGTTATTATAGGAAATAAAAAGAAACATTTGCTGATTTAATTGTTATTGCACAAAATATAAAAAAAAATTAAAAGAGGGGTAAGATGCCCCCCCCCTCCAACGGGGAACTAATTGGATCTTTTTACTTCAAAATAAAAACTATTTAACTAACTTTAGCTTTAACTTTAACTAATCTAAAAACATTGATGTGTTCACAAATCCCTCATTAACAAGTAGACACAAAAAATGTTAATATTCAACATAATACAATGTTTGATATTTAACATAACACAGTGTTAACATAATATAATGTTCAATGCTTTCGTGTTCGCTTGCAAAACTTTTGTGATGGAAATAATATGAGGTGGGAGTGCTTTTGTAAGTGAACGCAAAGTTTCTCAGGGAACGCAAATATTTTTCTAGAGAACACAATACTTTTGCAAGAAAATGCAAAAGCATTGAAATACAATTTCTTTTAATTTTCCCATCTAATATTTTTTCCCATCACCGTGTCCCCTTAGGGGCTCCGTACCATCATCTATTGTCAATAGTGTTGCAATGTAGGGGGGGAAAAAAGTTATTTTCTTGCATATGCATATTTTGCAATATATATACAGTATATATACTGTACAGTGCTGCTTGAAAGTTTGTGAATCCTTTAGAATTGTCTTTATTTCTGTATAAATATGACCCAAAACATCATCAGATTTTCACACAAGTCCTGAAAGTAGACGAAGAGAACACAATCAAACAAATGAGGAAAATGATCCAATATTACATATCTGTGAGTGGCAAAATTATGTGAATCTATAGGATTAGCTGTTAATTGAAAGTTGAAATTAGAGTTCCCTTTAGAACAGTCTTTCCCATTGCATCGCTGACGCTTACGGGGAAACTCCTGTTTACGCTGATACTGAAACCTGATTTGTTCAGACTCGTGTAACTGCACAAATCAATGGCGCTTCAACCTGCCAAAAGGGGAGGAGCCGACTGCTATATAAGTGGTCTTCCATTTCTTCAGAATTTTTCTCCTTCAGCGACGAAGATGATCTCCTTGCTGACTCTGCAAGAAAGAAGCTCAGTCTGCTGCTCGTTGCCGTAAGAAGGAGCCCCTGGCAGCGGAAGAAGCCAGAAGCCTTCCCCTGCGGCCATCCGGTGCATTTAAGAGCAAATTTTCAGTGCGTTGTTTCAGATGTCGCGCTGCCAGTGTGGCTTGTACAGGGAACCCCTGCATGATGCAGATGGGCACGGTGAGTGCGTCACCTGTCTGTGCAGTGCCCATGCAGAGGCTGCGCCCGCCGGGACGGAATGAGTCTCGCCCTTCTCCACTCGTGGATAACCTTCTTTAATGAAGGCAGTCCTCCACGCTCTGCTCTCCTGTTTCCTCTCTCCCCTAGAAGGAAGCAACAGCGGAGCAGCGGGGCTCAAACACGGGGTTTGAATGAACTTACGCCAGAGCACCTCTCGCATGCTTCATTCTCCCCCCAACGCTTCAATCCACCTGTGTGCTTCACACGTGAGGATCAGCGCCCCCTCATCGGCTGCGAGCAGCTTGATTTCCTTTGGCGGACCTGAGAAGGGTGTCACTAATGACTCCTTGTCATTGACGGCTTCAGATGCTGAAGATTGGGTGTGTTCCGGCGAAGAGCCTGAAACCCCGCCTCCGATGCAGACAATATGGCCCAGTGTGGACAGCGAGCTGATCCGCGTTCTAACCAAAGCTGTGGAGGATCTCGGCCTGGATTGGTCAGCCCCCATCATAGGCCTTTCATGAGATTCGCATTCGAGGCAGTGGCCTATCAGTATACCGTCCTGCCATTCGGACTGTCTCTGGCCCCACACACTTTTACGAAGTGCATAGTCATGGCTCTTTCCCCTCTGAGACAGATGGGAATCCGCATTCTGAATTACCTAGACGACTGGCTGGTCTTAGCTGGATCAGAATGGGATCTCATCTCTTACAGGTCGCTGCTGCTCAGCCACCTGTAGCGGCTTGGGTTGAGAATCAATTTAGTCAAGAGCTCTTTGTCTCCCAGCCAGTGAGTGGTCTTTCTGGGGACAGTTACACTCCCTTGGGAACACTCCCTGACTATTCAGCGGCTAGTGGCGTCTTTCAAACTGGGGACTTCAGGGGATTTCCAGAGGATGCTCGGCCTCATGTTGGTCGCTTCCTCTGTGATTCCTCTGAGCCTGCTTCACACGCGGCCTCTTCAGTATTGGCTCAAAGCCCATGTCCCTTCCCATGCTTGGCGCCTGGGATGTTTTCATATCAGGGTAACCCACCGCTGCATTAGAGCTGTGGCCCCTTGGAAAACTTCTTGCCTGTTTCAATCAGGCGTCCCATTGGGACCGACCTCCAGAAGGAAGGTGGTCACAACAGATGCCTCCAACTCGGGTTGGGGAGCTCTGTACCAGGGCAGACCGGTGTTCAGCTCCTGGTCAAACCTGGAGCAATGCTTACACATCAACTTCCTCAAGATGATGGTGGTTTTTCTAGCCCTAAATATCTTCCTACTGGCCTTAAGGGGGCACCACGTCCTGGTTTGTTCAGACAACATGACGGTGGTAGCCTTTATCAATAACCAAGGTGGTCTCAGGTCACGCTCCCTTCACAGGTTTGCTCGAGGCCTCCATTTATGGGCACAAGGCAAACTCCTCTCACTGAGAGCAGTTTATGTGCTGGGCAGGCTGAACCAAGGGGCAGACATGCTGTCCAGGGACAATGTAGCTCCAGGAGAATGGAGACTACATCCCCTGCTTCCTCAGGTCATCAAACGGGTCAGGGATGTCAGATGCTCAGTCCTCTTGGTGGCACCACCCTGGAGGAATCAGATGTGGTTCCCCAAGCAAAGGGCATGACTTGCCATCCCCGGGCAGAGCTGTGGAGCCTTCATTGTGCGACGTGTCCTACGTGCTAACCTTTCTACAAGAGCTGCCGCATAAGGGGTGCAACCCTTCCATGCTCAAATTATATGGGGAAGCCATCGCGGCGAATCATTCTCTCGTGGCTGGCCAGTCAGTCAACAGAAATGATCTAGTCGTTAAGTTTCTGAGGGGAGCTCGGAGATTGAATCTGCCTCGCCCTCATACTGTGCCAACTTGGGACTTATCTATAGTCCTCAGGGCTCTGCGAGGTCTTCCCTTTGAGCCTCTCCAGTTGGCTGACTTGCAGCCCCTGTCACTTAAGACCACCCTCTTTCTGGATAGTCTCGCTGAACAGTCTATGCTATAGCCCTGGCTTATGTCTCAGCAGGCTTGCAGTGTCCTGCTGTAGGTGTGTGGGATTTCTATTGGTGATATTTGTGCGGCCGCTGGCTGGTCGTTGCCATCTACCTTCACTAGATTTTATAACTTGGATGTCCCTGCCTTGCAGGCACGGATCTTGTCTGCTTAATTCTACCTAATCCCCTTTGTAAGTGGAAAGGGTTATGTTATGTAGTCTTCAGCCTAAGCGGCTTGGGGCTCATATTAGCTCATGCATGTTGGAGCCCTCAGTACGGGTGCTCAGGGGCTGTGCTTGCAGAGCGGCTTAGTTCTGCACTTGCTTATAGCATGGTGCTATTGGATGTGTTCCCCATAAGCAACTGCGATGCAACGGTAGAGACCATTCAGAAGGGAATGCTCCGGTTACTAACGTAACATCGGTTCCCTGAGATAAGGGAATGAGCATTGCGTCGGCTGCTGTGCTATAAGGCTGCACACGAATCGATGACTGTCACTTCAGTTGAAAGATTCTGACGAAATGGCACTCGGCTCTGACTTATATAGCGGTCGGCTCCTCCCCTTTTGGTGGGTTGAAGCACCATTAGTTCGTGCAGTTACACGAACAAGAAAAAATCAGGCTTCAGTATCAGAGTAAACAGGAGTTTTCCCATAAATGTCAGCGACGCAATGCTCATTCCCTTATCTCAGGGAACTGAGATTATGTTAGTAACTGGAGCGTTTATCTGTTCAGAGGTGTTTTCAATCACTGAGATGACTATCAGGTGTCATTGGCTGCCCTGTTTTATTTAAAGAACCGGGATCTATCAAAGTCTGATCATGTTTGTGGAAGTGTATCATAGCACAAACAAAGAAGATCTCTGAGGACCTCAGAAAAAGAGTTGTTGTTGTTCATCCGGCAGAAAAGCTTAAAAAAAATCTCTAAAGTGTTTGGACTCTACAAATCCATAGTCAGACATATTGTGTAAAAATGGACGGCTTGCCATCATTGAAGGAACAATGAGTTCCGAATTATGCCAACAAATTCTAAAGGAAAATATCAGGACATCTGTCTATGAACTGAGTCTCAAGAGAAAGTGGGTCATGCAGCAAGACAATGACCCTAAGCACACAATTTGGTTTACTAAAGAATGGTTAAAGAAGAACAAAATTAATGTTTTGGAATGGCCAGGTCAAAGTCCGGACATTAATTCAATTGAAATGTTGTGAAAACACCTGAAGGAAGCAGTTCATAGGAGGACACCCACCAACATCACAGAGTTGAAGGGTTTCTCAACCGAAGAATGGGCTAAAATTCCAACAAGTCACCGTGCAGGACTGATCAGCAGTTACAAGAAATGTTTAGCTGCAGTTATTGCTGCAAACTGTAAAAACTGTCTTTCAGGACTTCAGGAAAATCTGATGATGTTTGGGGTCATATTTTATCATATATTATCTAAAGGGTATATATATATATATATATATACTATATATATATATATATA
>NW_015667306.1:1626227-1627933 GCF_001515625.1 Sinocyclocheilus rhinocerous
ATATTAGTATTTTTCTCATAGACTTTAAACACAAAATGAATATATAAGTTTGTTTTTGTAAGCTTATAAGAATTTTCATTTTTAACAATCCAAATTATATTTCACTGTTATTAAATTATATGACACTCAGAATGTATATATTATGAATGCTTAAAAGGTCAGGTTACTTTGAACTTTATTCAGCTTTGCTGCATTGCTGCCAAGCACAAATGAGTTTGCTGAAGTGTCTTTCACCTGCTTTGACTAAAACAACACGTAAGCACACACACACACACACACACATATTTTTATTTGTGGTTTACGGGGACTCTCCATAGGCGTAATGGTTTTTATACTGTACAAACTGTATTTTCTATTGCCCTACACCAACCCTACACCTAAACCTACCCCTCACAGGAAACTGCTGGCAATTTTTTTATTTCATAAAACACCGTTTTGTATGTTTTTAAGCCTTTTGTTTTACGGGGACACAGGAAGTGTCCTCATAAACCATGTTTACGTTGTAGTACCCATGTCATACCCATGTCATTATACAAATTTGTGTCCTCATAGTTTTTAAGCCTTTTGTTTTACGGGGACACAGGAAGTGTCCTCATAAACCATGTTTACGTTGTAGTATCCATGTCATTATACACATCTGTGTCCTCATAAACCATATATACCTGTACACACACACACACACACAGAGAGAGAGAGAGTGACTGGGCAAAGCATGTCCTACTCACAATACAGACAGTCTGAGAGTCTCAGGGGATGGACAACTTCCATGCATGAGACGTCTGGGGACAGAGGGTCACTGGTGAATATCCATCTCACACACCAGCAATCATGGCATCGATCTATCTCAACCACCCTTTCACCTTGGCTTCAAAAACACACACTCTACCTCCTGCGTACCTTCCCTCTGCCCCCCTCAATCTTCACAGACACCATCCAGTGTTGCGCTTTAATGTGCTCAGTAATATGCTATTTAAATGGGCAGTTCTTCACAAGCATTAAACTTGCAAAGGCTTGCGGATCATGTTGTGAAGCGTGTGGGTTGGAAGCTGTGAATTCTGGGGTGGATTCCTCCGAGACTGAGGTGAGATGGAGAGGTCTTCACCAGACGCATAGCTGTCCACTCACGTTATTGCTAGTGAGCTCCTAACTAGATGAATAAGTCAAGAAGAAAGCAGACTGGCCTCATGTTAAATGTAAAAGGGCTAACAGATCGAGTCACTAGTTCACCAGTGTGCCTCTCGTTGAGCCATTTAGGTGTGTGTACACATTGGTAAAGGCACAGTTTAAAATACACCATATATTTGACAAAATTCTATTAAACACTAATCAAAATGCATCAAGGACAAAGACATCATGCACATTTAAATGGATGTAGAAAATATAGGTTGTATAAAACACTTGCCCACTCTGGCCCTGCATTATGGTGCGTGTGCTAATTGTTAGCTCAGTGGGACAGGGAACAGTTCTGCTGTATGCTGTCTAGAGTGCTCCCAGACTGAGGACCCTAGAGAGTGCCCTCCAACCTGCCTGTCAGCTACTGTTAGATCACACATCCATGGTCACAGACTGAGACAGCATGCACACACTAACCCAAATACTCTCTCTCACACACACACACACACACACACACACACAAACACATAGCTATCATGGACCCTTTTCACAGACTGATGTGTTTCTATAAACTTTAATATTGTGAAATAATA
>NW_015667306.1:1628014-1629600 GCF_001515625.1 Sinocyclocheilus rhinocerous
ACACACACACACACACACACACACACACACACACACACACACACACACACACACACTTTTCATTGTTCCATTATTTTATATGACATATGCAACCTTAATTAGAATATTAAATAGGTTAAGGAAATAAAGAATAAAAAATAAATAAAATCAAAAACAAACAGATACAGATACAGATGTATCACAGTCACAAAACAGCGCAAAGAGATTCCGCAGCAAAATGTTTTTATTTATTTATTTTTTAAATTTCAGTAATATTTCAGTAAAATTTCAGTTATAGCAGTTAAGTGAAAGTACAGATACTGCTGGTCAAATATTACTTCATTACAAGTAAAAGTTGTAAAGACAGATTTTTACTTAAGTAAAAGTACAGAAGTACTTGCTTTTAAAAGTACTTAAGTACCAAAAGATAAATTTCCTTATTTATGTCAATGCACTGTTTTATTATTGTTATATGTAATACTTGCAAGTATTACCTCTGAAGCAACTTACAATACATTACACCTACTGTATAGACTGACTAGCTTGTAGTATCTTTGGAATAAAGAGCTTTTAGAATGTTAAAAACCTATGGGGAAAAAACAAAACAAAATAATAATAATTATTTAACACCCCTACCCACCCTCACAAAAGCAGGATGGTAGTGATCTCACACAGCTAGCTACACATCTATGTGTAGCCATTCATCCACATTTGAACAGAGTGGACAGTGAAATTGCTGTAAATACAAACTGATAAGGAAGAAAATAAAAAATCAAACCTGCTTTAAAACCCGGCAAAACACCTGTAGCTGTATAACTTTACAACAGCAACACTGCTTTAACAAAAAAGCAAAACAGCAAGATTTATTTGACATCAAAACAAAAATTTAAAAAATTGCTGTCTAATCGCTCTCGCTGTACTTTGATGTCACACACAGAATGGTCTGTGCAGTGCTGCTTCAGTCAAACATCTTTTGTGTTTTATTAGGAGACGCACAACAGTTCTTCTTTGGCTTTATAGGTAATATTTTCACGTACACAATTTAGCAAAATCAGAAAATATTGTGTCTAATATATACCACAATATTAACTTCTTATTATTGAATTGTTATAAATAAATATCACATTTGCAACTGGTCAGTGGGTTAAGACACCATTTGGGATGTGTCCAACAGCCATGTTTAAATACTCAGGACACCATCAAATTATGCTTTTTAGTCATCGCTTTTAGCCATGCTTTTTGCCACTGCTTTTTGCCTGTGAATTCGTTGAGCGCCGTTCCAGCGTCCTTCGGCCTGCACGCCCGCTGCTACTTAGCCACATGAGAAGAAAACCATCTAGTCTTGTTACTTCTATTCTTCTACTTTAATTTCTTTTCTTTTCCTTTGAGAGTTTCGTGTTCTGAGTTAAGTTTTGTCTCCGAGTTCACCTCGAGTCTGTGACCGCCTCAAAACTTCAACCAGCCCACAAATCCGCATCTTTAGCCCACGGCCAACCACTGACTTCCCAAGACCTCACTTCAAGGACTACTGAACTTCCAGCCAATCAGCAACCTCGGGAAACACCCTTTTCTGCAAGGACCACAACAAAGGGAACCCCCCTACACAG
>NW_015667306.1:1630333-1647096 GCF_001515625.1 Sinocyclocheilus rhinocerous
AAAGACGACATCTAATTGGTCAAAACACCATTTGGGAGGTGTCCAAAAGCCCAGTTTAAATACTCAGGACACCATCAAATCACGCTCTTCTACTCTCTTCGCTCTTCCTCTTCTTTTTTTGGTCATGGCTTCTAGCCGTGCTTTGCAGTCATCGCTTTTTGCGCTCTTTGAGCGTGCTCTGGCTTACACGCCAGCTCCTCCAAAACCATGAGGAGAAACGCATTCTCTTCACATTTTCATTCTCTTAAACTAATTATTTCCTCACTTTCTGTCTTTCTGCAACTTGTGTGAATGCGTGTGTTTGTGTTAGATTAGTTTATATGTCTTAGATTTATCCAATAAAGTCTTATTGATATTGAAAAGAGAAGTATCTTGTGTTTAGTGCTTACAAATGTTTTAAACTGCCGATCTTGTTACTGTGCTAATTAATAGTGTTTTCACTATATTTTGGATTTTAATATCCATTGCAGAGTTGATGTTATACGGCTCATTCAATGAATCGCTGGCCGACTCAGTGATCAGCCGTAAAACAGTGATTCTGTCCAAATTCCCTATAAAATCATAAATGATTCCCTTTGAGCTAAATTGACCTGTTTCCCTTACACTAGTTACTTTAAGGCTAGAATTTTATAATGAAACTATAAGTAAGATAAATTGACACTCTTCTTATGATACTTAGTAGCCACTTTTGTACTGCTACATATTTAAATGACAACATCAATAAATAATAAATATCAGTGACTGCTCTGCATGGACAGGAGGGAACCTCTTAACTATGTCCCATGTTACACTGATAGGCTCACACACAGATTTTGCAGGTCAGTCTGTGATTTGCATCACTAATTTAAAGACGAACCTCGATAACCTAGTTTGCCTCATTAGCTAAATGCTTCCTATACAAATTTTATTCTGTGCAAAGAGGCTGGGGATTAGCATGATATTTTTTCCTCAAATTAAAGCTAGACTATGATCATCTATCAAAATTTACATTTATTTCTGCTCTAAATAATTGCCAACTATAATAACTATAATATATTCATGGATTAGGAGAAATGCTCTAATCTTCTTGAACACAAACCACAGTTCATGTCCTCCGCTCTGACAATAAAAATTCAGTAAACTAAGTCCACTCTCAACACTCCCAACTGCAATTTCAAATAAAACCGTGTTCATTCAGTAAACAAATCTGGCTTGTTCTCCTGTGGAAATCAATGAGCATTAAATGGTAGACGTAGCCCGGTGGATGCTCCTGAAAGAGCCAGCATTCAATCATTAAATGATTTCTTCTGGATGAACTGCTTCCGAGAAACACTCCGAGGAATGTGATACATGGATGAAGGGTTCATGATGTTATTCTGAGGTGCACACTTACATTTGTTTGGAGATTTGAAATACAATAGTTCACTGTAGTGCATACTGTACTGCTAAACTTTTGTTACCAAACAACAGGAACTCACTGCGCACATGGAATGTTATTTCTGGAGAATGCTTGTTTAACCTTTCTCTTAGAAATTCTATAAACACAAAGAACATTTGGGTGGCACTTTAGATACAAAACAGGGTTGTATATTAGCTGTTGCGTTTTGTTTGTTGTACGGTTTAATTTTCTTCATTAATGGTATGTGAGGTTTTCCATTTACCTTGTTAGCAAAACACTGGGAAATGTCTAAAAGAGTTTAAACTCTGATTTGTGTTATTTAGCGATAAACATAAAATAAATAAAACTGAAAAGACAAAATGTACATGTAAATTAAAGCAGGTTAGGAAACAGGTGGAGAAACTATATAATTGAATGGAAAATTAGATAGAAAAAATTTGAACAGAAAGGATATAGAGGGGAAAAATTGTTAAAAAGCTTAAAATTCTCATAAAAAAAAATAGAAGATAAAATAGAAGGAATGTTACTGTTTTTATAATGCTGTAAATCATATGGTAACAGAGGGCACAGATAAATTAGATTTTTTGTTAATAAAATTAGTAAATTACAGTTTGTTAAATATTAGTTAAACATTGTTATATCAATTGAACTGTGGAATTTGATGTTAGCTATTTTTTCATGTTAGGTTAATTTTATGTTAGAAAATAGTGTATCTAAGTTGTCTAATAGTTCTCATAACAAAAAAAGACGTTTGAGACAAAGTGTAGTGCAGGTAAGTGAGTTTCATACCGGTGGGATTACTAAAAACCACTAGATGGTGCTATAAGCTTCTGATCTGAAATAAAAACATCAGCAACAACAACAACAGCAACACACCTGACGTGTTTGATCATTCAATCATTTTGGCAGGAGAGAGTGGTGTAAGATAAGCCAGTCTGTTTAGCCACTTTCAGTAAGAAACTGAACCGTTTTAGTCAAGTGGCTAAATATTCAGGAAGTTCCCATCAACTATCTGAAAAACAAGGTTTTATGACGTTATAGATGATTGGCGGGCAGAGGCTGATATCAGGTTGATATCAATATAATGATGAAATAAATATAATTAATATTTTATACAGAAACAGATTATGAAAATGTAGATGTCTTTAAATATGATTATAAGGCATGCATTGTGGAGTTTTGAAGGGCCATATGTGGGTTAGTCTTGATCAGCCAGGCAGTCTCTCTGCAGCTAGGGTGGTTCCCACTATCTTTCCCCCACATGGCTCTTATCCTGTGCTGTTTGCCACAGATCAAAAATGGTCTTAAAATTCCTCAATGACAGTGAGAGAAAAATAGGCCTCAGAGAGACCGCTGTTTAATGAGAGTATTACTGAGAATTACAGAGAGTGACAATGTGGCATGCTTTGCATTTGCATATGGGTCCACAGAGAAAAATGTGTCCCTTAATTGGTTTTGTGGTCTGTAAATGTAATAGAAATGGATGTCCAGACAGACATGACCTCTTTCCTTCAGGATACAAATAAAGCAAGAAGGATATGTTGATCTAATTGATAGCACAATTTAGTTTCATAATTATTATTTTTTTTAATTCAACATTTTTTCCCCACACATATTGAACCTGATGTAGTTGGCAAGACTTGTAAAATAAAAAAACTTTGTAGCTGGATACACCTGGAGAGGTCATGAGTGTGTTAAACACTTTTTGTGACAGTCAGATTTTGTGTTTGTTGCAGTCAGCAAGCAGCCTACAATATATAATTGATCTTTAACCACTAAGAAGTTTCCCATCTTTTCCAGTCCAGACTCTCACAACTCACAAGCCACAACCCAAGGACCACCTGTTATCAAATGCTACATTTCATAGTTAGTGGAAGCTAGAGATTGCTGTTTATAAAGTTTAAATATGGATATTTTTCTTACAAAAACGCATTGATTCGCTTCAGGAGGCCTTTATCCACCCCACCAACCCCCCCCCTCATTTTCATTTTTGGGTGAACTATCCCTTTAATAACATTAAAGGAATAGTTCACCAAATAATTAAAATTTGCTGAAATATTGTACTCATCCTATGAGTTTGTTTCATCATCGGAACAGATTTGGAGAAATTTAGCATTACATCACTTGCTCACCAATGGACGCTCTGCAGTGAATGGGTGCTACAAAAACGCATTGATTCGCTTCAGGAGGCCTTTATCCACCCCCCCAACCCCCCATTTTCATTTTTGGGTGAACTATCCCTTTAATAACATTAAAGGAATAGTTCACCAAATAATTAAAATTTGCTGAAATATTGTACTCATCCTATGAGTTTGTTTCATCATCGGAACAGATTTGGAGAAATTTAGCATTACATCACTTGCTCACCAATGGACGCTCTGCAGTGAATGGGTGCCGTAAGAATCAGAATCAGAGTCCAGACAGCTGATAAAAATGTTACAATAATCCACAAGTAATCCACGCAACTCCAGTCCATCAGTTTGCTTCACAACATCTTGTAAATCAAAAATCTGTTTGTATCAGACAAATCCACCCTCAAGGCATTAAAAACCACCAACATACATTTTTTTTAGAAGTGCTTTGGACTGTTTTTTCACATTTAGAAATCTGAAATATTCACATTTTTGAAATATAAAACAACAACAACAACAATGATAATGACAATAATAATATTATATTCATAAAAAAAGTAAATATAAATACATGTTTTTTTTTTCTCTCTGATATTTGCGGCAATTGTTTCTTTTTGGATTTTGTCACCCTGCTGGTCAATTACCTCTCAGTAAAAGCATTACTTCTGCCATAATTAACATAATTAAGCTTATAGTCAGAGGTTAAACTGCACATAGATTTTAGTATTTACCATATATCCAAGTTCTAGACAATAATTGTCAAAAAGTGCACTTACCTCTGACATGATGTGGATAGGTGCTCAAGTCACCTGCCGAATCTGCTACTTGACCTTTTACCTGTACTCCGTGATCATTTCCTATAATCTACCCCTCTTGATCTTCAGGTCATGACATGTAAATGCATTTTTTCAGAGAAATCTTAAATCGCCAATTCACAATGATTCTTTAGAAGAACAAACGTGACAACAATATCCCAAAGACAGGCTGATTCCTTTAGCATTATTCATTCATTCATTAGAATCATTCTTTATTTGCGTGTGAGTGGTCAGATACTTTTCAAAATAATTAAGATGGTGTCTTGATGTGTTATCCTGTGGCATATACAAAATGCAATGAGCAAAAGTTATAAAATGTTAGAAGTTGAATAAATTTAATCAGCTCTTTTGTTCATATTTTAATCTATGTCATCATTTACTAAACCTTGTGTTTTCCAAACCAGTATGAATTTCTTTCTTCTGTGGAATACAAGAATTGTAATCTTTAGGTGTTCTATTCTTTTAAGTTATCCAACTAAAACAGTAACGGTAACTTAGTTCATATCTTTGAGGTTACATTTATTTCCTTAAAGGCAGATGGCGTACTCGGTCACAATTAAAGACTAAACCAGCAACTTTAGTGGTGGTGGTTTTCCACAGTAGCCACTAGGCTATTTCTAAATTACAAGATTGTAATTTTCAGACAATCCTAGTATCCATGGTGATAAAAAACACTCTGCAGTCTCCATAGCGATGCTTCATCAGCACTTACTAGGTGCAGGTTTGGTACTTGGCCTGCTGTTTACTGTAGTTAAGTTGATGGGTCAGGCCCATCTGACAACATGCCTATCCTTATCCTCCTATATATAAACTCATGATGAGATCATTTGTGTGATCACTGTGGAGTTCATCAGCTGGCTCTCCAATAATCTAATCAGTCTGGTCCTGCTATGATCTAATCAGTGATGTCATCAAAGAGCAATGTGCACTAATGAGGTATTACCCAGCACAAAACACATCTTTATCATGACATGAAGAAGTCACTTAACTTCAAGTCGACAGAAAGTGTACCAAAAAACAGGTTTAGCTACTGTAATAAAAATACACAAACTGTTTTTTCAAATGTAAATCTAACTTGTGAAGAACTGATTTGACTATGTTTATGAGACAAGCTGTTTGTCAAATCTTCATTCTTTACAGGATATTGCATTTCTCAAAATATTAAAATAAAAAAAGCCTTTTATTAAACCAAGATTTAATTCTTTGCTCTTATGATATATAAAAATATATGTTGACAGACGTAGAATTTTGCATCTTCTTTTATGTACTTTTATTACAACATCTGTTATGCCACTACCTATGTAACGCAGTTTTATTATTTTAGCATTTTCTTGCAGTACTTCACAAATGATATTTATTACACAAGTACACAAGCTATCAGTTCACAACACTATGGCAGAAAAACAAATATCTCCAAATGTGAAGGATATAGACAACTCTAGACAATAATCTATAGACAACTCAGCAAATTTTAGTTTTTTTTTTTTAAAATCCATTGTGGTCTGCAGCCTCAGAAATCTGGGGTATAAATGCAAGGAGGGAGCAATATTTTAGATTTCCCAGCAACATTGAAAGTTGGAATGTTACATACTGTTGCATTAGTCTGAGGCAGTGGCTTTAGTCTGCTTCAAATGGTTTATGTCTAATTTAAAGGAGACATCTTGAAATCTCCATTCTCCTTGCAACAACTTGAACTCTTTGCAACAAAGAACTTGAGTTGAAATTTGCTTATTTTTCTGACAGTATGCAGATGGATAGCTATAGTCTATTTATTTATTAAATTTGAACCAGAAAAGTTTGAATGTGATCCATTTTTTAAAAATGTATCAGAAATTAATAATGTAAATGCTGATTAACCCATTCTAAAGTTGTCACAGAGGTATCCAGCTATCTTCCGGGTAAGATTACCCGTGGGAACCAGATTCTATTACCAATACTAATCAATAATTGAAGAAGATATCTGTGAGGTAATTGACAAGCTCACAGAAGAGGTGCAAAGATTATCTGCAGGAGGGGCCGGAGAAGAGCTGCAGGATGTTGAAATGTGAAGCAATCCACAAGTCAATAGTTATCTAAAAGATCAACTTTGCATCTATAAGTAAACTCTTTTAAAAATCATAAAGTAACAACATGTTCATCTACAGAATAAAGTGTAACCAATAACTTAATTATCAGTCTATAAATGTTAAAAAAGTTTTATTTTAAAGAACATTTTAAATTATTATGCTTTGATAATCTTTTGTCATGCTTTAAATAAGTACACTTATTTTGATCTGTTGACTAACATCCTAAAGCATGTGTAAAATACTTGATTATACTTTTAACCTTTTTGCTAAATTGTAACTCATACAAGCTTAAAAAATAAAAAATAAAAATAAAAAAAGACATTCACGTGTATTTTAGTTTACCATAAATGCTGGTCAGTATATTCAGTTGTATACTTTAACCATATATCAAAGATAATAAAAGAATGAAATGAAATGTATTTAAATCCTAAATGGGTCAATAAAGCACTCTTTAGCTAACGACATTTAATATAAATTTAAACTACAATACATTATTTCATTTAACTGCAGTAACATGCAATTAAGTGTCTGATAACATCACACTTAAGTATATTCTTCTAAAGTATATTATTTTCATAATAAGCAGGCAGGCCTACTCTTTTAAGAGTATGCTAAAGTGTACTTCTTTTTCACAAGGGTAGGTGGACTTTGATTTGAGACTTTAATTTGAGACTTAATTTAAATATTACTAACCAAGATACAAATAGATATATAGACAGACAAACAAACAAACACATACATAAGTAAGTAAGTATGTATGTATATATATATGACCCAAAATAAATGAGTTTTATTCTCAGACTCTCGGCCAATGATGTCAATCACAGAGGCGATGGCCCCTCCCATCACACAGAACCCAAGGCAAGCGCGCGGCCGTCAATAGCACTGAGTAGTGCTCATCACCTGTCTCTGACATGTAGCTGGAAACGCTAACACGGCTCGAAATTTAACTCAGACAACCACCAGTCAGGTCGCACTTATTTAGTCGCTGAGCCGAAGTGAAACAGCATGTCAAATATGTTCGTTCCAGCTCGTAATCCCAGACGAGAGCCGTTGAGGGCAGACCTGACCGTGTGAATTTAACCGCATTAGCTAGCCAGCTAGCTGGGTTTACCTTTAGCTGCGCTAGTCGAAACGAGCTAATATCACCAACGGTCCAAATACTTAGATGTTTAGCGAGTGGGTTCTCGTCAGAAAGGCACACCTGACGGCCGCCTGGAACGTGGCGTCTACTGGAAGGACAATTTCGACTTAAGAAATGTAAGTTACATCACATTTGTCAGACTAACTAGCAGGCTAGCGTTATCTGCCGGGCTGGACGTGTTTTGTAACTGCTGCACTGAGGGCCAGTCAGTTAGCCTGTACTGCTGCCTGCTCTAGGAAAAATACCTGTTAATGTCTGTCTTCAATACTAACGAGTTGCCAGTCTATGTACTATTTTGAGTATCACAGGTGTTGGATTTGAACGTTATAATGTGCCTATAATGTCTCAGATGCTGATTACGTTGGTAGCGAAATTGGTTTTGACACCAATCACATTAATTCCTGCAGTAGCCACTCTTTCCAAAGACAACAACAGTCCTGGCATTTAATTGCTCTGGAGTAATATTGGTTGTTTTTATTTTTATAAACTGTAAATACAGGCCTAGCCTATATCAATTCACCCCCATCAGTGCATAAAACAAGCCCATGTTTGCTGGTTATCTGTGTCAGAAATTTACTTTTTACTTGATGAAGGCCTTATTCTAAATATATACATAATTTTGTGTCAGATATTTAGTTACTATAAATTGAATGAACATCCACTCGTAACGTATTATATATGTGAGATATTGTCAGATATTACAAAGCATGATCATTTTATTATTATTATTATTAGCCTCTGAAGCTTTGGAATTTGATGGCACTTTTGTTGCTGGTAGGATTTTTTTCTTCAAACCCTGGTTCATTTCTGACACAAGTGGTCGGCTTGTAATTTACTGTACAAATAAATAAACAAATAAATAAAAATGAATAAGACTTCTACAGTGCACAGCCAACCGCTTGTTTTGTGCTGTGTGCTTGTAGCAGTGGATTTCACTTTTTATGATGGAGGGTTATTTTAAACTTTATTATCGCATCGCACTCTCCAACTTTACCCACATACATACATTTTACATAAGGCAATGCATATAGCAAATCTCAACTGCTTGATTGTTTATATTGTAGCAAAATGTAAACGTAATTATCACATGGATCTATATATAAAGTTGGCTGTCTAAGTATATCCTATTTGGTCCACATACACACAGTATTGTCATATAAACTGATATATGCTATGTAGCAAATTAGTATACTATTACTGTGTAGCAGGGGCATTCTGTCATAAAAGCTGTGAATACTCTGCAAACCCAAGCCATTTGAGAAAGTGGGTTCAAGAACCAACAAATTATTATTACTGTAAATTAGGGCTGAACGATTTTGGAAAATAATCTTATTGCGATTTTTTTTTTACCAATATTGCGATTGCGATTTAATATGCAATTATTTTTTAAAGCTCTTTATGTTCTGTATTATTCAACAAAGACAAGCTATAAATCATTGTATAGTATGACCAACACACTATTAGATAGATTAAACATAAAAGTTCTTTTCTGTAGGCCAGGCCTATATGTTACGATGAAATTAGGTGATGCATGAATTGATATGAATGACATTTTTATTTAACAACTACAATCACAGTAAAGTGTACCAAAAAACAGGTTTAGCTACTGTAATAAAAATACACAAACTGTTTTTTCAAATGTAAATCTAACTTGTGAAGAACTGATTTGACTATGTTTATGAGACAAGCTGTTTGTCAAATCTTCATTCTTTACAGGATATTGCATTTCTCAAAATATTAAAATAAAAAAAGCCTTTTATTAAACCAAGATTTAATTCTTTGCTCTTATGATATATAAAAATATATGTTGACAGACGTAGAATTTTGCATCTTCTTTTATGTACTTTTATTACAACATCTGTTATGCCACTACCTATGTAACGCAGTTTTATTATTTTAGCATTTTCTTGCAGTACTTCACAAATGATATTTATTACACAAGTACACAAGCTATCAGTTCACAACACTATGGCAGAAAAACAAATATCTCCAAATGTGAAGGATATAGACAACTCTAGACAATAATCTATAGACAACTCAGCAAATTTTAGTTTTTTTTTTTTTAAATCCATTGTGGTCTGCAGCCTCAGAAATCTGGGGTATAAATGCAAGGAGGGAGCAATATTTTAGATTTCCCAGCAACATTGAAAGTTGGAATGTTACATACTGTTGCATTAGTCTGAGGCAGTGGCTTTAGTCTGCTTCAAATGGTTTATGTCTAATTTAAAGGAGACATCTTGAAATCTCCATTCTCCTTGCAACAACTTGAACTCTTTGCAACAAAGAACTTGAGTTGAAATTTGCTTATTTTTCTGACAGTATGCAGATGGATAGCTATAGTCTATTTATTTATTAAATTTGAACCAGAAAAGTTTGAATGTGATCCATTTTTTAAAAATGTATCAGAAATTAATAATGTAAATGCTGATTAACCCATTCTAAAGTTGTCACAGAGGTATCCAGCTATCTTCCGGGTAAGATTACCCGTGGGAACCAGATTCTATTACCAATACTAATCAATAATTGAAGAAGATATCTGTGAGGTAATTGACAAGCTCACAGAAGAGGTGCAAAGATTATCTGCAGGAGGGGCCGGAGAAGAGCTGCAGGATGTTGAAATGTGAAGCAATCCACAAGTCAATAGTTATCTAAAAGATCAACTTTGCATCTATAAGTAAACTCTTTTAAAAATCATAAAGTAACAACATGTTCATCTACAGAATAAAGTGTAACCAATAACTTAATTATCAGTCTATAAATGTTAAAAAAGTTTTATTTTAAAGAACATTTTAAATTATTATGCTTTGATAATCTTTTGTCATGCTTTAAATAAGTACACTTATTTTGATCTGTTGACTAACATCCTAAAGCATGTGTAAAATACTTGATTATACTTTTAACCTTTTTGCTAAATTGTAACTCATACAAGCTTAAAAAATAAAAAATAAAAATAAAAAAAGACATTCACGTGTATTTTAGTTTACCATAAATGCTGGTCAGTATATTCAGTTGTATACTTTAACCATATATCAAAGATAATAAAAGAATGAAATGAAATGTATTTAAATCCTAAATGGGTCAATAAAGCACTCTTTAGCTAACGACATTTAATATAAATTTAAACTACAATACATTATTTCATTTAACTGCAGTAACATGCAATTAAGTGTCTGATAACATCACACTTAAGTATATTCTTCTAAAGTATATTATTTTCATAATAAGCAGGCAGGCCTACTCTTTTAAGAGTATGCTAAAGTGTACTTCTTTTTCACAAGGGTAGGTGGACTTTGATTTGAGACTTTAATTTGAGACTTAATTTAAATATTACTAACCAAGATACAAATAGATATATAGACAGACAAACAAACAAACAAACACATACATACATAAGTAAGTAAGTATGTATGTATATATATATGACCCAAAATAAATGAGTTTTATTCTCAGCCTCTCGGCCAATGATGTCAATCACAGAGGCGATGGCCCCTCCCATCACACAGAACCCAAGGCAAGCGCGCGGCCGTCAATAGCACTGAGTAGTGCTCATCACCTGTCTCTGACATGTAGCTGGAAACGCTAACACGGCTCGAAATTTAACTCAGACAACCACCAGTCAGGCCGCACTTATTTAGTCGCTGAGCCGAAGTGAAACAGCATGTCAAATATGTTCATTCCAGCTCGTAATCCCAGACGAGAGCCGTTGAGGGCAGACCTGACCGTGTGAATTTAACCGCATTAGCTAGCCAGCTAGCTGGGTTTACCTTTAGCTGCGCTAGTAGAAACGCTCAGACAACCACCAGTCAGGTCGCACTTATTTAGTCGCTGAGCCGAAGTGAAACAGCATGTCAAATATGTTCGTTCCAGCTCGTAATCCCAGACGAGAGCCGTTGAGGGCAGACCTGACCGTGTGAATTTAACCGCATTAGCTAGCCAGCTAGCTGGGTTTACCTTTAGCTGCGCTAGTCGAAACGAGCTAATATCACCAACGGTCCAAATACTTAGATGTTTAGCGAGTGGGTTCTCGTCAGAAAGGCACACCTGACGGCCGCCTGGAACGTGGCGTCTACTGGAAGGACAATTTCGACTTAAGAAATGTAAGTTACATCACATTTGTCAGACTAACTAGCAGGCTAGCGTTATCTGCCGGGCTGGACGTGTTTTGTAACTGCTGCACTGAGGGCCAGTCAGTTAGCCTGTACTGCTGCCTGCTCTAGGAAAAATACCTGTTAATGTCTGTCTTCAATACTAACGAGTTGCCAGTCTATGTACTATTTTGAGTATCACAGGTGTTGGATTTGAACGTTATAATGTGCCTATAATGTCTCAGATGCTGATTACGTTGGTAGCGAAATTGGTTTTGACACCAATCACATTAATTCCTGCAGTAGCCACTCTTTCCAAAGACAACAACAGTCCTGGCATTTAATTGCTCTGGAGTAATATTGGTTGTTTTTATTTTTATAAACTGTAAATACAGGCCTAGCCTATATCAATTCACCCCCATCAGTGCATAAAACAAGCCCATGTTTGCTGGTTATCTGTGTCAGAAATTTACTTTTTACTTGATGAAGGCCTTATTCTAAATATATACATAATTTTGTGTCAAATATTTAGTTACTATAAATTGAATGAACATCCACTCGTAACGTATTATATATGTGAGATATTGTCAGATATTACAAAGCATGATCATTTTATTATTATTATTATTAGCCTCTGAAGCTTTGGAATTTGATGGCACTTTTGTTGCTGGTAGGATTTTTTTCTTCAAACCCTGGTTCATTTCTGACACAAGTGGTCGGCTTGTAATTTACTGTACAAATAAATAAACAAATAAATAAAAATGAATAAGACTTCTACAGTGCACAGCCAACCGCTTGTTTTGTGCTGTGTGCTTGTAGCAGTGGATTTCACTTTTTATGATGGAGGGTTATTTTAAACTTTATTATCGCATCGCACTCTCCAACTTTACCCACATACATACATTTTACATAAGGCAATGCATATAGCAAATCTCAACTGCTTGATTGTTTATATTGTAGCAAAATGTAAACGTAATTATCACATGGATCTATATATAAAGTTGGCTGTCTAAGTATATCCTATTTGGTCCACATACACACAGTATTGTCATATAAACTGATATATGCTATGTAGCAAATTAGTATACTATTACTGTGTAGCAGGGGCATTCTGTCATAAAAGCTGTGAATACTCTGCAAACCCAAGCCATTTGAGAAAGTGGGTTCAAGAACCAACAAATTATTATTACTGTAAATTAGGGCTGAACGATTTTGGAAAATAATCTTATTGCGATTTTTTTTTTACCAATATTGCGATTGCGATTTAATATGCAATTATTTTTTCGCAAATGCAATTAATCGTTCAGCCCTACTGTAAATTCCCTCGTCAGTTTTAGGTGTAACATAAAGCTGACATAATCAAATTATCCAATTGTTTATTTTCCAAACAATGGTCATTTTCTTCAAATCTGTGCCAGTTGCATCCGGGTAAGTGCATCCACAACAGCTTTGGCGCCTATGCTCTATTGCTATGACTCATCATTATTGTTCTTTGTTCTCATTGGTTTGTTGTCCTGTGGGTGATTACATGTGGGTCAAAGACATTAAGATGTCCACATCAAAAGAAATTTACAAAAGTGATTTTATGTCCATAGAAAGCACATTAAATGTAAGTAAAGTGTCTACTTTTAAGGTTTCAAATAAGTTTTTGGAGAATAAAATGTTGAAATAATGTTCCGCTGTCATTCAGTGTAACACAATATGTATGTAAAAATTAATATGTATGTAAACACATGCTTATTCTGACTTGTACAAATTTAAATATATAAAATGATAAGGGAGCGTATTAAATTTGATTGTGTTTTAAATGAGTAATAAATTCTTACTGACAAATGGGCAAAACCTAGGATAGTGGCACATTTTAAAAATGAAAAATTACAACTAATTATTATTTGGGGTGGAAGTAATTAGTCTTTTAATGTCACAAATTGATTTTTGTTGTAAATATGCCTGACAAGATTGTTACACTGAATGACATTTTAGTGGGTCTCTTCTGTAAATCAGGAAAAAATTTATTTGTTTTGGTAAATTGTATTAAAATAAATAAATAAAACCCTGGATTTCACTGCCGGCTTCATTCAAAGCATCATCAGCATGAACACATGCAATAGAATTATTCTCATTATAGAGCGTGTGTTGTGAATGTAATAAAGCTGTGTGCTTGTGTGTTTTCTCACCAGACTGTTTGCGTTGGTCTTCTTCGTCTCCACTTTCTTCTCAGCTGTGATTTTCTGGACGGTCTGCTGAGCTTCTTTGAGTCTAAAATAAAAGAGCGCAAAAATATAATTCTGTCATCATTTATTTCCGGGTTTCTTCTGATGACCGCAGATGAACATTCTGAGTCAACTTTTCCTGTTATACAAGCTGTTTTTGTTTTTAAACTTCACTAAGGTTCGTTAGATTTATACTTAAAATGAGAAAACAGTACGCAGAAACAAAAATAAACCCAACTGATGGATGATATCTTCTCTAAAACGTGGCATTTCTGCAAAACATCAAGTAAATGTTTGGATATTTCGACTGAAAAACAAGAGCGACAGAGACTAATAAGAGGGATTTTTTGTGCATTTCTAAGTGAGAACTGAATATTGGCTGTAGGTTAGATCTGTAAAAGCTTCACTGAAATCAGAGACGCTGCCAAACGAATTGTGTGGACAATTAAAAATAAGAAGAGCATCAAAGACTAGATTTGTCTTCTCCAGATGTGAACTGATGGACTGTGGATTATTGTGATGTTTTTATCAGCTGTTTGGACTCTCATTCTGACGGCACCCATTCACTTGCAGTGAGACACTGATGCAATGCTGATGAAGAAACAAACTCATCCTGATCTCTGATGATCTGAGGGTGAGCGCATTTACAGCACATTTTTATTTTTGGCTGAACTATTGCTCTAAACGGGTCCAAACACGGCTTTAGTCTCTAAACTTCATTGTGAGATGGATGGTCCTCACCTCTCTTTGGAGATGCTTTTATTCTCTCGGTTCCAGGTGCTCTTGAAATCATTGCAGAACTCGTACCACAGCATGAAGATGAAGCTTGGAGAAACCTCCTTCTCTCCAGACTTGGGTTTGAGCCCGAAGTACATCACCATCTCCTGGAAACTACACGAAAAACAGGGAAAGTCAGTCAACATGATATCTGCCCTCACGAGAGAATCAGAAGATGCCATATTTTACAGTCAAACAAGCATATTTGTAGGTAATACATTTGGGTTATAAAACTTTATTTTTACATTTATGTGTAATATTATAGGAACATTAAAATGTTTGGTTTTCTGGAGCATAAAATGCAAAAAAAAGTGTGTAAGGGTCAAATGCGTTAAGATGTCCGCAACAAAAGAAATGTACAAAAGTGGTTTTATGTCCATAGAAAGCACATTAAATGTAAGTAAAGTGTCTACTTTTAAGGTTTCAAATAAGTTTTTGGAGAATAAAATGTTGAAATAATGTTCCGCTGTCATTCAGTGTAACACAATATGTATGTAAAAATTAATATGTATGTAAAAACATGCTTATTCTGACTTGTACAAATTTAAATATATAAAATGATAAGGGAGCGTATTAAATTTGATTGTGTTTTAAATGAGTAATAAATTCTTACTGACAAATGGGCAAAACCTAGGATAGTGGCACATTTTAAAAATGAAAAATTACAACTAATTATTATTTGGGGTGGAAGTAATTAGTCTTTTAATGTCACAAATTGATTTTTGTTGTAAATATGCCTGACAAGAATGTTACACTGAATGACATTTTAGTGGTTCTCTTCTGTAAATCAGGGGAAAATGTATATTTATTTTTATGCTCAGAAAAACAAAAACAAAATTGCAATTAAACGGAAAACTTGTTAATTTTTTTGGGGGGAAAACAACAACAATTTAAAGCAGTATTACACTTATTTTTTTATGCTTAAACCCTTTTTCGTCTTTGACCCATGTGCACCGAAAACTGTCTGTGAATCGCTCGCCCAAGCAGAAAAATGTGCTGTTGCTGACAGATCTCAATTACTGAAAATCACATTGCATTTGATGCAAACTAAATCGACTAAATCAAATGGAAAAAAGGGATGGTATATTTTCATGTTTTTTTCAAGCAAAGCTAATTTAAAAAGTCCACAAGCTAAAATTTGTATTGCTCCATTTGTTTTCCCCATGCTTGACAAATCTTGCTTGTATGTGCTTATAAGCATGTGGCAGGCATTGCCACCTTCCTGACAAGAGACCTACTTTTAAAAGAACACCTGCCATCATTTATCGTCTTTAATAAATTACCGGTTAAAGATGTCACCACTCGCCACTCTATCTTGATTGTTTATATCATCTTAAAATTTAAACTATATTACTGCACATCTCTAGTCTGTGAATGGTGACTGTATAAAGCAGTGGTTCTCAACCTTTTTTTCCACCGGGCCGCACTATGGTCCAAGTGCACGTCTCGCGGGCCGCACGCATATCATTTACATATTACGTCAGCAATACAAACCAACCTGATTTATAATATTATAGCCTAAATATTATGATATCTAATCAATTACATTCATTGAAATAAATAAATAATTCTACTCCCCATAAATAACACCCAATTTTGTGAAATTCGGCTCGAAAGGAGTAACAGCACAATCATAGGCGGAGTTTCACTTTATGCGTGATGGGGGGGCACCCACTGGCAGACGAGCCACGAGCACTTTTTTATATGTTCTACATTTCATGTATTTATGTAACACATATTCTACATTAAAAAATTAATTTAGAATGAACAATAACTGCTGTACAAAGAGTAAAAAAAATAAAATAAAAAAACATACCTAATGCAGAAAAGCCGCCTCTTTTTCCGAATTGCGCAGATGACCACTATCTTTCTTTCATCTCTTCTGATAAATTTCAGTCAAATCGTTTTCTGTGTGCTAGATCAGAGCTAGAGCCCTGCATTTCAGCCCCTCGGGCTGGGCTGCGGGACAATTTTCACGTCATAGTTCAGACCCGGGCAGGGCCTCGGGCCTGTTTTAGGCTTCTCCTTATTTTTATATTTTAGACATCCATCAATTAGTGATGAAAAAAGATTGCCGCACTGGTGGAAACAACACGAGACCGTGCTGCCGCGACTGTAAGAGCGGCTCGACGGTGTTTAGTGTCCAGCAGCAG
>NW_015667306.1:1647220-1648381 GCF_001515625.1 Sinocyclocheilus rhinocerous
GCCTATCCACTGAAAAAAATGCAAGTGATCGCGCTGGCGTCTCTATGTCCTGCAAAGCACGCTTCAGCTTCCACTCTCTGCGCAAACTATTGGATATAGAGCGCATTTATCTAGGTTTAACGTTTAAACATTGTTATATGCTTGAACTGTTTTATATCTATAGATTTTATTTTAGTCAAGTCGTGATGATTTGAGAAGGCTAAATTGATCAAACATATGCTCACTCTGGCGCTGGCCACCTGGTCGTTACTTTAAATGCGTAACGTTAATTAGGCTATGTGAGTACTGCTCATGTCTGAAAATAATATATGAAAAACAAAATTATTTTACATAAAAACATTAGGCTATAGCTTATATTTATTTAGTACATTTTTAAATTAATGTAAAAACTAAAATGAATTGTAAAACTGAAAGTAATTTTTTAAAATTGTGTTCAGCATGGCGGGCCACGGGTTGAGAACCACTGGTATAAAGCATGAAAATATCGAGATTTTATACACATTAACATCGTGATTTTTAGCAAAACTGCTTTGAAACAATGTGTATTGTGAGAAGCACTATACAAATCATTATTTTTAAAGTATGTTTATTTTTGCAATTGTCTGATTGGCTTACTCCTCAAGTTCTCCACGCCTCTGATTGCCTTGAAATCGGCAAAAAAAAAGCTTTGGACCAGATGTAATGCTTGAAAGTAGCTTTAGGGTTAGTACTGCTTGACTGGATGTAAAAAGAAATGGTCATGCAGTCAAACTATTGTTGATATTTTGCAGGGTTATTTCTCTAGACTACATATCTAAGAGCATTATGTTGCATGTGGTTTCAGTTATTCCTTCATCAGGGCTCGCAAAATTTCTAAATCCCTGGTAGCCCTTCGGGCAGGTACTCTTCAGATTTTGGTTGCCCTAAAATTAATTTAACTAGCCCAAATAAAAAAAGTCCTTTTTTTAAATATAGAAAATCAGATAGGAGTTTAAATGTCAATCGAAAATATTTTCAATAAACAAATATCAACAAATATGAAGGAAGGAATTTTATTTAACTATTTACAGGGTATCTGCAGAATTTAAAAAAATAAATTTAAGGCAATTTATGGCCCATTTTAAGAGCTGCACAAGTAAAATGAACACAGTATGGTGGGGTTGGACAATGTCTGTGGTAACA
>NW_015667306.1:1648667-1649741 GCF_001515625.1 Sinocyclocheilus rhinocerous
TGGGTGAACTAACCCTTTAAGACATTTCTTATACCATTTAACATATTTAAAACTTGTTATGACCTTAAGTTTGATACAACTCACTTTATGAGTTTTTAAGGACCCGCGGGAGATATGCATTTAAGATAGCCCGTCGGGCAGAGTGGTGATACATTTTGGTAGCCCGACTGGAAAACACAAGAGCCCCGGGACGTCAGGCTAGCGATTTTGCGAGCCCTGTTCATATTTCTCTCTATTGGTCATTGATATCAGTGAAGTAGAATAAATTCACTTAGATTACCAAAGACTTGATCACATACATGAGCAAGTAAGTAATAGTTTACTTAAAAGTGTTTGTATTTGCTCTTGGAAATGCATTTAGCAAGCTAGAGACATTTATCATTTCATTAACAGGGCCCAACTGTTAATAAGCAAGTGCTGACTTGTGAAATTCAGTCAGAAGCGACTGTACATGGACTTCCAGAGACTGATCCATTAACATCAGTGGCAGTGTGATGATAAAGGTTTTTGTCTGTCAGTCATAGGATCAGAGGACCACTGGATGAGAGTCTGTTGGAGTTGAAAAAAAAGAAAGCTGATATAAATTTATCTGGTGGTTTGGGAGAAAGACAGTATACATTGGCAAAAAGCGGAGTATAACCAGGCAGTAAAATGATAGGAAAAGCTGGATAGGTCAAGAGGCTATAGCACCAAAAATAGCTTAATAATAAGAGGTTGTATTAATTAGAGCCCGACCGATATGGGTTTTTTGGGGACGATACCGATACCGATATTGGGGAGTGAAAACGGCTGATTTCGATATATCGACCGATATTCTTTGTATATATTATAGTACAGTACCTTCACGGATTTGCGGTACTGTCTTCACACACAGACGAAACTTACTAGAGAAGTGTTAAGTGTGGCAGAATATACCTCTGTAAATAAATACAATATAAATTCACGTCTCGTGCACTTTAATGCCCTTTGATTGTAACGTGTACGTTCCCTTGGAACTGGAATCATGGCGGAATTTCATGTGAAGTCCACTTCGCTGGGCACTTATGGTCGAATAAGACCACGCTTGAATGCTGC
>NW_015667306.1:1649823-1650910 GCF_001515625.1 Sinocyclocheilus rhinocerous
CTGCTGGACAAACTAAGTAATTACACCATTTCAAGCATTTTATCTGCATTATATGTTCTGTAAAAAAAAATTAATATCGGCGGCATATTCGCCGATACGATATATCGGCGACAGGCTCATATCGGCCGATAATATCGGCAAAACGATATATTGGTCGGGCTCTAGTATTAATTACTTTATCAGTTACTGGTCTTTTCCATTTTATGTGATTGTTTCCCCAACAGTTAAGTCACTACGCAGGCTGCATCTGGAAAACAAATCTAACATTGTAGTTTGATTTAAGGGATGAATTTCAGAGATAAAGATAAATTAGCTGAAAAGTGGGGCTTTGTTGCACAGGCATGTATAATGTAATATTAATATTGATTGCTATACTCTCCTTTAGATGTATTAAATTAGTCTGACATTTAAATATTGCCAATATTTTATTTGTCTTCAAGCATATTAAAGAAATGTGCAACACCTGGTTAATATCTTAATAATTGCACAATACTGTCAAGCTTCTAGCCAGAGCTGCAGTCATCAAGAATGCACAGACTCAAAATAGAAACCTGCAGACCCCATTTCTGGGAGGATTTTGAATTCATTGTCTCACTTAATTTTATTAGTTTGAAAAAATATATGAAAATTAAGTGAATCTATATTCAATTTTTAGTATGATTCTAGCCAGCCGTCTTTTCATGTTACTGCAGAAGAATAAAACTTCCACTGATGAGCCCCGCTCCATGTTTGTCAAAGTAAAATTCTTTTCATGTTTGCCCAAGCAGTAAAGGTTGTTTTTCACTGGGATTTTGGACTTTTGCCTGCTGTGTACTGATTTCATCAAAAAGGCTTTTAGGGTCTTTGTATTCCACGGTAGTTTATAGGCTATGCAGCTTGCCACCCATGTATCGTGCAAAGGTCTTCTCCTGCTTCATTCCCTAATGGCACCTTACACAGACATTGGCAAGGGCACAGATGATGTGAGGACCTAAAATAACCCAGAAAGTTTATAGAGTGCTTGGCCACTGATAATAGGGATGGTTTATGAGTGGTTTGCTGGTAGTTGGTTGACTTTCCTTTTTTTTTTTTTTTTTTTTTTTTAAAT
>NW_015667306.1:1650920-1656506 GCF_001515625.1 Sinocyclocheilus rhinocerous
AAATGGGTATGAACATGTTGAAGATGTTGTTCCTTGTGATCCCATATTGAACTCAAATAAAAGTTTATGTAGCAAAAAATTAACTTTCAGGATTTTTTTTAATACGATTTTTTATTATATATTTTTCTTACGATACTGGTTTCACGATACGATTTTCTCACAATTTTATTATAATTTTTTTTTTTTATATAAAATAAGATTTAAGACAAATTAAAAATGAAAGGGTGTCTTTTGTGTCAAATAACAAAAATAAATGGAAATGTAAAAAATCAAACAAATGAATAATACAAATAAAAGAAATCTCTTCATATAAAACATAAACAAACTTAGGCTTTGCCTGTGCCTTTCCTTCCCTTTTTACATGTTTTTATTTTTTAAATTAGTATTAAAGTATTTCACAATATTATGGCTTTTATTTATGATTTTGATTAAATAAGCATAAGAGACTTCTTTCAGAGTTCAGACACATTACAATTAATTATGACTGGTGTTGTATATCTATGGTTATGGGATTAAGTCCAGAAACGAACTTGTATCTGAACACAGGCATGAACAAATTGAGTTAGCTTGTTAACCCCACTATCTTGAATCCCTCTGAACCTTTAGGAGACCTGCTGATGTTTGCAAACTCTTTGATTAATGATAGTAAGATTACATTAAAAGTCATGTTGCACTTCTTGGATCCATATCTAACATGACCTTGTAACAAAAAGCCACATTGATTTACATTTTGCCTTTTTATTCCGATGCATGCTGGCTGATCTGACTTCTGCTTTACAGGTTTAACTAAATGGAATCCGTAGAAATGTTGCAGTCCTGTAGGCTTGAGAGATGGGTCTTGTTTAATGAATGTAGATCAGAGTATGTGAGCGGAGTGGAGCGGCAACAATTTCCCCTCCGCGCTCCAAGCATTCAATAATCACTCCGCTCCAGCTCCGCTCCGGGTTCACCATTTCCCGCTCCACTGATCAGAAACACCGCTTTGCGGCTAAATTATTTCACTATGCTTGAAAAATCAAAGTTCTGTTCGGAAATTATATTAAACGAAAAATAAATGCATAATACTAGAAGAATAATGCTGATTTAGTTAATGCTTTGACATGACTACTGAACTAAGGTCTGTCTCCAGAATTACACCAAGATTAGTTTTTTTTTTTTAAGTACTTTATTTGTAAAACGTTTTCTTTTTCAAAAACGTAACACTCCATAACATACTATTCATATATATATATATACATTATAACCAAAATGGTTACCTCATACCACCCTTCTCCCCTCCCCCCAAACCCGAACATGCACCAAATAATCATGAAGGTAATCACACATCACCATCAGAAGAACTTCAGCCGGACCAAGGAAATGAAAAGGGAAAAGAAAAAACAAAAACAGAGGAAAAACTCAATCGAATGACACGTAGCACATTAGCAGCATAGCAAGGGCATCTTTCAAATATAGACCTGAGAAAGGGGCCCCAAATTTTGTCAAACATCTTTAATCTGCCCGCTCTAGAAAAACGAAGCCTTTCAAATTTGAGGGCCGAAACCATTTCAACTAACCATTTGAAAAAACTTGGAGGTGACGTAGATTTCCACTCCATCAAAATCACTCTTTTGGCCAGCACCATGCCAAACATAAGGGGGAGTTGTTGAGATTGCGGCCAAGTTAGAGCCTGGTCTGAACATCCAAATATCGCTAAATCGGCATCAATATTAATCTCACTTTCAAAAGCGCGAGAGTAAAGCCTGAAAATATTTGTCCAAAATTCAGATACCTCAGGACAGGACCAGAATATGTGACCGTGTGTTCCGTCAGCACTTTTACATCTATCACACAAAGGAGAGATAGAAGGGTACAACCTATTAAGTTTAGCTTTAGTATAATGTAATTTGTGCATCACTTTAAATTGTATAAGTTGTAGTCTTACATTAATAGAGCAAGAGTGAATTCGTCTCAACCCCTCCGCCCAAGTAGAGGCCGAGATATCCTTTCCTAAATCCCTCTCCCAAGCATCTTTAAGGTGCGCTGTAGAGATTGAAGTGTGAGAGACAAACATAGATATAAATTTGGACACTAAATGTTTCTCCAATGGCGACTGTCTCAAAAGCCTATGTATGTCATGATCTAAAGGTAATTTCTGAAGCTGAGGAAAGGAGTGTTTGATAAAATGACGCACCTGTAGGTAGCGATAAAAGTGTGACTGCGAGAGATCAAAAGTTTTATATAGATAAAATTTTGTCAAACATCTTTAATCTGCCCGCTCTAGAAAAACGAAGCCTTTCAAATTTGAGGGCCGAAACCATTTCAGCTAACCATTTAAAAAAACTTGGGAGGTGACGTGGATTTCCACTCCATCAAAATCACTCTTTTGGCCAGCACCATGCCAAACATGAGGGAGAGTTGTTGAGATTGCGGCCAAGTTAGAGCCTGGTCTGAACATCCAAATATCGCTAAATCGGCATCAATATTAATCTCACTTTCAAAAGCGCGAGAGTAAAGCCTGAAAATATTTGTCCAAAATTCAGATACCTCAGGACAGGACCAGAATATGTGACCGTGTGTTCCGTCAGCACTTTTACATCTATCACACAAAGGAGAGATAGAAGGGTACAACCTATAAATTTTAGCTTTAGTATAATGTAATCTGTGCATCATTTTAAATTGTATAAGTTGTAGTCTCACATTAATAGAGCAAGAGAGAATTCGTCTCAACCCCTCCTCCCAAGTAGAGGCCGAGATATCCTTTCCTAAATCTCTCTCCCAAGCATCTTTAAGGTGCGCTGTAGAGATTGAAGTGTGAGAGACAAACATAGATATAAATTTGGACACTAAATGTTTCTCCAATGGCGACTGTCTCAAAAGCCTATGTATGTCATGATCTAAAGGTAATTTCTGAAGCTGAGGAAAGGAGTGTTTGATAAAATGACGCACCTGTAGGTAGCGATAAAAGTGTGACTGCGAGAGATCAAAAGTTTTATATAGATATTCAAAGGTGGCCAATTCGTCTTCTAAATAGAAATCTTTAACTGAACTAAGTCCTTTGACCCTCCAAGATGTAAACACTGTATCAAGTTGTCCGGGTAAAAAAATCATAATTAATACAGATAGGTAGATAAATGGAGGGATGTTCGATCTTTAACACAGTCTTTATTTGATTTAAAATTTTAATAGAATTAAGAACAATAACATTCTTACATTGAATCTTCCGCAGCGATATAGATTTTGACCACAAGATTGCAGCTAACAAGCTGTTACCTACTGAACGAGTCTCCATATATAACCATTCAGGATATATGTCTAACTGGTCAGCGGCCATTCGATCACACTCACGCCAAAACATCATCGCCCTCATGTTAGCCGCCCAATAGTATAGACGGAAAGTGGGCAGTGCTAGCTCTCCCTCTTCCTTGGGTTTCTGCAAGTGTGCTTTTGAAATTCTATGCGTTTTATATCCCCAAATGAAAGGGAGGATCACAGAATTTAGCAGTTTAATAAAAGATTTTGGCAAAAATATGGGTAAATTCTGAAAAAGATAAAGGAAATGAGGCAAAATAACCATCTTTATAGCATTAATTCGACCTATTAGCGATAATGGAAGAACCCTCCATTTATCAATGGATAATTTCAATTTATTGATAGCCTCTAAGAAGTTAAGCCTATAAATGTCCTTAAATTTTTTCGGGATAATTAGCCCCAGATAGGTAAAATGATTATCCACAATTTGAAAGGGCAGAGAACTCAAAAATGGAACATCTAAACCATCTCCCAGAGGCATAAACACACTCTTCTCCCAGTTGACCGAGTAGCCAGAGAAGGAGCCAAAGATGTTAAGTATTTCCATTAGACATGGCACGGCGGTGGAAGGGTCTTTTAAAAATAATACTAAATCATCTGCATACAAGGACAACTTAACCTCCACTTTGGCATACCTTGGATCTCAGAATGGGTATGTAAATAAATAGCTAGGGGTTCTAAGGCTAGGTCAAACAGCAATGGGCTTAGACAGCATCTCTGTCGCGTTCCCCGCTGTAACTGGGGAAAAAAAGCAGACCGATCTGAATTTGTAAGAATTGCCGATTTAGGGACCAAATAGAGCATTTTAATCAACCGCATAACATTTTCTCCAAAGCCAGATCGCTCTAAAGCCGGGCTCACACTGTGTGATTTTTTTTATAAGTTCTTTAGGATTGTACTTGTCAGACTGTACGAACATGATGATCATGTCACACTGTGGGATCTCAGTTGTCATTAATGTCAGACTGTACGACAGTCAAGGAGATACGATTATTGCAGTCAAGACGCATTAAAAACAGGTGCGCACAAGAAAACTTGTCCGGAGTTCTACTTTATCAACTCATACACGTTCAGTGACTGAGCTGCATTGCACGCGGGGCTGTAATGTTGGCTATCATTAAAAGTATATGAATGGCGGCAATACCAGCGTATTTATGCAGAATAGTGCAAGCAGCACTTCACCGGTGTTTATCATAGCAAAGGCAACGAATCATATGAATTCCGTGAGCAGAGGACGAGAGCGCCGGAGTTTATGCGGTTAGAAGAAATCTCTAGCATTAATTCTGATCATGGCTTGTCTTGAAAAACGAAGACAGTTTGGCGTTCGTTGTAGGATTTTCTAAATTTGTCTCAGACGACCAAATCGTGGCCAAAATCGCACAGTGTGAGCCGGGCTTAACACAGAGAACATATAGCTCCATTCAATTCGGTCAAAGGCTTTCTCCGCATCTAGGGTGAGGATTGCTGCCTTTGATTTTTTGGACTGGTTATTATATAAAATGTTTAATAGGCGCCGTGAATTACAAAAGGAGAACCTCCTTGGAATGAAACCCGTTTGGTCGGAATGAATTAGTGAGTCTATATGTTTGTTTAAACGAATAGTCAAAATCTTAGCAATCACCTTCTGATCACAATTAAGAAGACTTATTGGTCTTATTTGGACTTATTTAACATACGAAGCAGCAGAGGGGCCAATACAGATGCGTTTGCTTTATAGAATTCCACGCCATACCCATCTGGACCTGTAGCTTTCCCCTTAGCAAGGGAGTTAATTGCTTCCAAAAGACTAAATGGTTCCTCTAATTCCTTTTTCTAGAAGAATATTTTAACATGGTTTACTGGAACACTATAAACCAAGTCCATATTAAATGACTGCTTAACTCGCTTAGCTTACTTTTCTGTGCAACGTCTCTCTACTATGGCGAAGCTGAGGGTAGTTACTTCAGAAACAGAAAGAAAATGCTGTAACTTTTCCGTTTTTAAGCTGATAAATCACAGGACAGCGTTGACCAAATTTTCTTCATTCCTGAATGTATGCATGCGATCTGTATGTCATGTGTGAGCTTGTGTTCAAGGCATGGGCCGATTACCGGTTTCAAGGTATACCGGGATTTGAAAATGTCACGGTTTCAAAACCTCTAATATATTCCGTTATACCGGGACTGCGGTATGCGCTGTTTTTCATGTCTCCTCAAAGACTGAAAGTGTAGGAATCCCTCAGGTTGAGTGCACTGTAGAGAGTAACACGCCCCCTCCCCCTCCTGTTGGTGCGAGCGAGCGGTCAGTCACGTGTGT
>NW_015667306.1:1656539-1657404 GCF_001515625.1 Sinocyclocheilus rhinocerous
GAAACAAATCAAAGAAAAAATAAACAAATACTACTGTTCCAAATTATTATTATTATTTTTTTTTTACCCAGACATTTAAAATTAACACATTTTAGAGCTGTAACAACAATACCGTGATACCGTGAAACCATGATATTTTTGCTTAAGGTTATCATACCGTCAAAATCTCATACTGGCCCATGCCTAGTGTGTTTTGTCCGTGTGCAGCAATGTAGCAGCACATTTCGAGCGGGGATTAACAAACTGTACAACTTACAACATGCTTTAACCTCCTGCACTCGTCCATCGCCATTTTAACCTTCATATGTGATCCACATATCTGTCAAGCTAACTAATTATGTTTAATGCGTGAGTTGGCATAATTTGTGCTCGTGACGGAGCGGTAGCGGAGCGTTCTCGGAAAAATCCGCTCCTAGCTCCAGGCAAAATCATGCCGCTCGCTCCTACTCCGCTCCACTCACTCTGATGTAGACTAATCTGATGTAACAAAGTCACAGTGTTAATTTCGTCAATGAAGTCGACGACGAAAAATATTCGTTAACGAACATTTTTTCTGTGACTAAGACCAGACGTTGACGGGCTAAAACTAATATCTGATGATACAAACTATGATGAAATTTATGCCGCTTCTTCGTTGACGAGACGGGACTATAATGTAATTTGAAAACTACCGGACTTTCAAAATACATCCTATAGGCTACGGTCTTGTCCTTCAAAATGTGCGTCCCTGTCATTGGATTGCAATTGAAAGTTGGTGAAGGCAGGATAGGCGGAATCGCACTGATAGAAGTGCTCTCTCCTCGCGTACACTCCACTTCTTCAGTTCTCATATACAGCGCGCGATCAGTTCTCAGTGCTCAAATAC
>NW_015667306.1:1657422-1661974 GCF_001515625.1 Sinocyclocheilus rhinocerous
GTTTTTCCAAATTCAATCCTTGATTCAAATTTCATATAAGATTAATTGATTTGGTTTAAAAAGTGAAGAATTAATGATTATTTTTGTTTGAAGACTTCATATAAAATAGCTACCAAATGTTGGTAACTGCAGTTTGACTAAAAGTAATGACTAAAAGCTGACAAAAGTGCAATGACTTTTCGTCGACTAAAACTATGAAAGTCTCAAATGACTAAAATGTGACTAAGACTATTAAACATTTTCGTCTCAAGATAAAGAGTAAGACTAAATCAAAAATGCCTGTCAAAATTAACACCGCAAAGTAGGTAACTGAGCTGCTTAATCAATTTTAATTCCTTACCTTAAGACTCTTCTATTAAGTGTAGGATCACAAGTCTGTGAACAACTTTAGGATTATGTTTGTTTGTAGTAGCAGGTTAGCCTAGAATAGGTTTGTTTTATTTATTTTTTTGCACTAGAAATGCCATATTTGTAAAAAAAAATTTAACATGACTTTGCGCTATGGACGGCAAAACCTGACTAACCAGCGGGCCGATCTCATTCCACAGCATCTGAAATGTTGTTATGGTAATTCGGAAATGCACGAGCAAAGTCTGTCATCAAAGTATTTCTGTTATAATTGCCTCCCAGAAATGTCTTACACGACTGCTTTCCCAAACAGCAGCATATCCTCCGAAAGCATTGACTGCATTCATTGTGTTTCGTCTGCTTGCTCTAAGGCGCAAGTAATTTATTATATATGAAAATTATTATATTCTCCTGCTTTTCTTAGTGATTTATAGTGCCAGTTTATCAGGAAGTGACGATTTTGTTGGATGGAAACGATGCTTATTCGCAAATGTTTTATGCGATATTCCAGTTTTGCGCATAAGTTAAATTCGCAACTTTGGATGGAAACCCGGCTAGTGTCGCGAAATAAACTTTAGCTCCTGAGTAAAGCTGTTCTGAACTCGGACAAGTTTGATTGCGTCGCGGTCCGAGCTGATAAACGGTCTGCGCAGCTGAAACGTAGCGTTGTTTAGTTTCACTTTCGTTTCGTTTGATGTTTCTCAAATGCAACAGAAATGGCAGCGCTTATGAGTTGGACAACACAGTGGTCGCGCCAGTGCAACCGCTCCCAAAAATTTGTCGCACCGGCAGAAAAAATGGTCGCAATCTGGAGCCCTGTAGGGGTCATGAACTGAGAAATCAAAATTCCCTTGATCTTTTGACATATAAGAGGTCATTGTTCTATAAAAACATCCTGTAAGTTTCAGAACTCAAAAACAACCTCGTTAGTCTAAAAACTGCTCATATTGAAGCCAATCTGTCAAAACGACAGGTTTTGGAATGTGCCACTTTATGATGTAATAGTGTGGCTAAACACTGCCTCTCGCAGAAGATCAACGCCTGCTTCAACATCACTGCCTGTTTAGCCACACCCACTGATTCGCACATGAAGTAGGGTACATGATGAAAGCAGCAAATGCAGGCAAAGACTATAGAAATACAAAGACGGTTCAGTCCTATATTTATGGATGGGAGAAACTGCAGCACGCAATATGGCGGAATAGTCCCGCCTTCTAAATTAAAAAAAGAGCCAATCGCTGATTGGAAAAAAGTCATTGCGTCACTGCAGCGGCCATTAGAAGCTCCGGTTCCCATAGAAACCTGAGGCTAGACCAGCATTTGAGCTTTTTTTAACACTATTTGAGCATAAGAAACAACATTCATGGGGCAGTTCATTTCAGATTTTGTTGCCGATTTGAAATATGTAATTTATTTGAGAGTTCATAGGGCAGTTTTTGAGATTTCAGGATTCCCCCATTCATTTAGATAGGACTTGGTCTTGAATGAGCTGCCCGGAGGCGTTGCAAATATGGCCACCAAGTGAACAGACTTTCCTTGAAAGGGACTTTGACGCATGTCTACAGAGAAACCAAACGATAAACTTTATCTGATGAACTTTGATGAACTTATTTTTAATGAAGATCCAGACTGTGTCAGTAAGAACTCGGTCCTTTTACCGCGTATTCTTTTACAAACAAGGCATAATTTGACACAGGATTTTCAGAAAGATTGAAACTAAGGCTGCGTTTACATTTGGCATTAACATGCGATCACCACGATCCAGTCAAGCAGATCGGATCATCAGTCAGTCAGGACACAGCGCGTTTACACTTGGCAACGTCAAGTGACTTCTCTATCTGGATAACTGATCGGATCTCTCTTTCCCTCGTAATATTTAAATAAGTCTTCTGACAGTTCAGGAGAGAGGGGGCGGGGTTTTGCATGATGTCGACCTGCGAATACAGACACGATGGCTAGATTGAGTTTACATTACACTGAGATCCGATCACAATGCGTTCTCGACTACCTCTGGACCAGGACACGCTGATCGGATAACATTCCGATCAGAAGCACGTTTACACTTGTCTTTTCAATGTGTATGTGGACAACATTTGGATACAGGTCGCATGTTAATGCCAAGTGTAAACGCAGCCTAAAAGACGAAGCTGTGCGACTATATTGTATCCGACAGTGATGTCGCACCACACAAGTGTGAGTAACTGTTTTTATGACATGGTCACTATTGCTTTGTCTGTTATTACAGATAGTTTGATATGTTCGGAGTATTTATGCGTTTTTAACCTAAATCACACCAGCGTCCATCTATGAAGGATGTAGGCTGTCAAACACACAACTGTTAGCCAATGATGCCATTGGGCGTTTACTTCTGTGTCTACAATCCGCCACACCTATTCAAACATAGCGTTCTGATTAGGGCTGGGTATCGATTCAGATGTTCCAATTCGATTCGATTTCGATTTTCAAGCTCTCAATTCGATTTGATTTCGATTTTCGATTCGATTTCGATTCGATATTCGATTAGATTTTTGATTTCAATTCTCGATTCGATTTGACTATATGAATGAATATAGATTTAATACAAATCCTACATTTATAAAAAATGAACAGTGAACATAAGATTACAAATGGTTAATTAATAGGAAATTAAGAGCCACAAACCTGTATATTAAACACTTTTTATTTTAGGTACACTTGGGTACAATAAAACAAAACCCAACTAAATCAGTATCACATTTACAAACTCCTTTAAAAATCATTAAAAGCTGTCACTCATCTTAGTTCATCTCGATCTCACATTTATAATCAACGAAGCTCTCTACACTGCGCAATGAATCTCTCACTTTGCTTATGAAAGGATTCGTGAGATATGTCTGTGATACATTACTCAACGCTGCAAAAACACGTAGAAACATTTGAAGCTCCCCTGAGCGCAATCACAAGTATGATGATGATCGGGTCAGTCGCACTGGTGCTCCTAAAAACATTTTCATAGTCGCACGCAGTAGCTTTGTGACTGAAATGGTCGCACTGTAGAGCCCTGGATCCGCCATTTTAAGCAGTGAATGAATGACGGACTCTCCGTTGTAACATCGCGCAAGGCAAATAAGGGGGTGACATCTAGTGGATTAGACTAGTAATAAGATTAACGTAAATCTTATGTTCAATGTTTGCGGAAATAAATATAGAAAAAAATCGATTCGTGGCCTTTGAGAATCGATATTGAATCGACCACATTTTAAAAAAACGATATATCGAAAAATCGATTTTTTTTTTTGCCCAGCCCTAGTTCTGATGAGGTGGGTCAAAACAGGACAGAAAATAGCCTATTAATTCTAAATTATTATTATTTTTTTTTTTTAAAGTAAAAGTCTTGATAACATTATAAGTGGACCTCAAAAACAAAGGCAGTACTATTTTTAAGTTAAATACTAAAGCAATGTTTTAGTTTTTGTTCAGTATTTATTAAAAAAACTATTGGTTGATTAATCCGTATCGACCAGTGTGGTCCAACCTAGCTATCGGTATCGGTAAAATCCACTATCTGTTGACCTGTTCACAACAAAAAAGACTGTAAAGATAACTATTAGCATCCACACCAACAATAATGTTCTGTTTATTATAATCAGGGGTGCACATAAGTTTTTCAGCCTGGTTCTCATATGAGAACCTGGAGATTTGGTTTGGTCCTGACACGGCGGCACATGGGGTGACCCATCAAATATAACTATAAAAAAGAAATTAATAATAGTGATAATATTATTGCACTTTATTTAGTTTTTTTTTTTTTATAAAATCATAAACTAAATAATAGAGTGTGATAATACTATTTTATTTTAAAATAAAAAGGGAGTATTAAATACAAATACAATTATTTTATAGTAAACTTAAAATAAAATGCTAATATTTGTATTATTATTATTTTAATTTGAACCTTAAAGGGGTCATATGATGCAATTAAAATTGTTCCTTTCTCTTTGGACTGTTACAAGCTCTTGGTGCATAAAGATCTGTAAAGTTGCAAAGACTAAAGTCTCAAATCCAAAGAGATATTCTTTATAAAAGTTAAGACTTGTCCACGCCCTCCTAAAACGGCTCGTTCTAACACGCCCCCACGTCTACCTCACTGTGTGGGAAGATTTGCATAACGACAGAAGGCGTAACTTTATTGTTGCTGCCGCCGCCGCCATGTTGTGAAGACGCT
>NW_015667306.1:1661994-1662101 GCF_001515625.1 Sinocyclocheilus rhinocerous
TGTTTGGCCTTCCAAAAGAGGACGATGAGGACGATATCATGCCTAGAGCTGATCCTTGCTGGTCGCTGAGGAAATACATCAACTTCGCGCTGTGGACGCTGTGGATC
>NW_015667306.1:1665579-1665937 GCF_001515625.1 Sinocyclocheilus rhinocerous
ACGGAGGTACTGAATAGGTACACTGTAATTACAAAAAAGTTACGCTGTAAATTTTGTTTACTTACGCAGTACATTGCGGGTTGTAATCTAAAGCGTTACCGAATTTGCCACTGATGATTCAAACGGTGTTGTTTGTCATTTCTCCCATCACAAATGCAGACATGGTTTTGTTTACGCTGCGCAATACGCAACGCGAAAAACACAGTATAAGTCATTATAATCAGTAATTATGTCCCCACTGGATGCAACAAATGCCTCGTTTGTAATGGGTTTTATTGGTTTTGTCTCGTTGCGCCGGGACACACGGAAACACAGTATGGTAGGGGCGTAACATTTCTGTCACACGCTTGAGGTATTC
>NW_015667306.1:1666758-1670023 GCF_001515625.1 Sinocyclocheilus rhinocerous
TAGCTGGCCAATCAGAGCACACCTCGCTTTTCAGAACGATGAGCTTTGTAAAAATCAAAGCGTTTCAGAAAGGCCGGGCATAGAGGAGAAACAATAATGTACATTATCTGGAAAATAATGTTTTTTTAACCTTAAACCGCATAAACACATTGCATTACACCAAGTACACAAAATGTTCTTTTTAGCAACATCATGTGACCCCTTTAATTATTATTTTAAATTTGAATTATTTTCATTTTTCATTTTCAAACGCTGCTGCTGACTGTAGAGCGTCAGTGAATGAAATGTCACAGTTTTGCATTGTGCTTTGAAAACGTTAGCAGGTAGCCTAGATTTACATTTAGTCATTTAGCTAAAGATCATAAAGATATATGCTTTCAGTTTGAACAGAAATCTTATACAGTACAGTTTATCGATCTAAAATGGTAATTGTGCATTAACAGCTCTCAACCATGTAGGTACGCAAACGTGCGCTCTGAACTAATTTACACAGCGCATTTCTTATTTTGGTCGCGCATGCGGACCTGCGGGCCACTTATGTGCACCCCTGATTATAATCATGTGTTGCTGTTATGTCGTCTGCCACTTTAAATGCTCAAGTTTTTTTAAGGTAAATGGATTCTGATTGGCTGTCAATGTTTTTATCGTTCACAAGCTGGAAAAATTGATCTGAAAGTGATTGCAACTATATCATTCCTCCTTTATCATCATAGATGTGTAGTGAACTTCCTGATTCATAGAATTAGAGCGTTCATTTATAGTTATCATCCTTGATATGATCGGGTGTTTCGGGTTGCAGAGGAGTGCCTTTGTTTGTGAAATGATCTGTTCTTCTCTGGTTGTTATTAGGTAGTAGATTTTGTCATTGCTTGGAGGCGCTTGTCTTCTCAGAGTTTTAAAATATATCCATAATACACTTTTGCTCGGCTGTGAATCAAGCGGTAATGATGCAGCTGCTCTTGTATTGATGTAATAAGTTTGTTTGTCCTTAGGGCTCCATAAACAAGACTAGGGGGTAGGCAAGTTCGGTCCTAGAGAGCCGCAGTCCTGCAGAGTTCAGCTCCAACCCTGAAAACAAAACTCACCTGCCTATAGCCTTAGTAATCCTGAAGACATTGATTAGCTTGTTCAGGTGTGTTTGATTAGGGTTGGAGTTGAACTCTGCTGGACTGCGGCTCTCTAGGACCGAACTTGCCTACCCCTGAACAAGACAATACAAGGCCAGTTCAGCAGTTTAAAACTCACTGCCTGTTTAGGAGCTGTGACATTTGATACACTGGCCTTTAAAATTTCAAGGAGCACATGGTGTGCATGCCGTGCAATGCATATGTTCACACGTTATTGTAATTGTCTCACAACGTTGTACATTTCCAAACTGTGCATTTTTCCAGCTGCTCCTGGTTTCAGCTCAATGAATGAAATTCACTGTTAGTTTTGTTTGTCAGGTATCTCACTTTACTTGCTATTCCAAAGGACTGGTCGCAGGAAAGATGCACTGAAGTGCACTGTTGAAGCTCTCTGTTACCATAGAAACCACTCTTAGCTGCCACTCCAGGCGCTGTAGGCATGGAAACAGAACATATGACAGTGGTCCAATGGTTACATCATTGCAGTGCCATAGACACTAGAACACATAGGAGTGTGTTGAACTGCTCTCTTCACTTCATTGGAATGTGGAAATCTTGTATGAGCAACTTGTCGTCTGGATGTGTAACTCTTGAATGCAGGCCAACTTTAGGTCAGGTAAGGATCATTTTGGTCACAAACTGACTCACCATGCTAGCGAACCGAGCTGGTAATGTGGGATATTAATAGAATTCCTGGAGTCAGCCTAGGTCTGTTGTCAGGCTTTAGATTCGTTCCCGTTTGATAAGAGGTGGTTGTTATTAAAATGCACTCTGGGTGACAGCCTGAACTGCCTGGTCAGTGCTGACTTTTAAAATTCATTGGCCACAATGCCTTTTTCCTGTCTGTAATGAAGATATCATGATTCATAATGATGAGGGGACGTGGGTGATGGTGGATGAAAGTCACCGTTGGGCACAGGTGGTCTGAGTCGATGAGGACCAGGCTGTTTTTCCTTTTGTTGGGTCCCAACATTAAAACACTCTTCAAAGGACTAGCCCACTTCCGGTCTCTACAGGATCCGTTTTATTTGTTTTAGTGCTTTGGCACAGTGTGCCCTCTGGATCCATGTGCATTCATAGGCAATGAGTTATTATCATCTGGGCTTTTTTCCATTTACTGTGATGCTAAACAGAGAGCATGATCAAAGCGTGGCTAATCTGGAGTCAAGGCACAGGTGCTGGAAGCTGTTTCCAATGAAACACTATCGTTTATACTAAAGTGCTCAAGAAAGTGAACTTATTTATTTTTACTGTTATAATGTACTTTTATATGGGTTAATCCATCTCAAGTGGTCAAATGGAAGTTGATTGACCATTTTTAATTTTCCTTTTTTGTGAGTGATTACCTTTATGAATTGGTATTGCAAAACTACCAGCTTGTTTTTTATTTTACTTGGTTTAACCACAGCTGCAATCTTTGTTTCATGGCCCACAAAAAAATTTGGTTATACAGGGCTGTTCAAAAACCTCCGTATTTCAGCTCAGGAATATTGTGGCTTCTTGGAACAAAAACTAATCTTTAGACAACATTTTGCTCACTCATATTTTTTTTATACTTATTTAAACCCAAATGTAATGATCAAGATTGCTCATGGTTCCACATTTAAGGTCAGTTTACAGTGGGAAGAATTCAGGTCTAAGCCCTAATTTTTTAGGGGGTATAAGTTAGGGCTGGGTAAAAAATATTTATCTCGACATTAATCGATTCTCATTTTTACGGAATGATATCTATTCTTAAATCCGAAGAATCGATTAGTCTAGCCTGTTTTCAGTTAATGGACGGTAGTGCTGGACAGTATGACCAAAAATTTATATCATGGCATTTTCCAAAATTATACCGGTTTCACAGTACATGACGGTATTTTTCTTTCATGCATGATCGGGTGTTAACCATATTTTCTACTGATTGAGAGAGGAAATACTGCAGTATATTGACTTAGAATGCCCTATTTTACTGTAATGATGAGTGAATATTCTCAAAAAATACCACACTAAATAGTGACTAAACACGACCCCTTTTAATACATGTTAACCAGGAGTCACTCTCATTTACAGGTGCATCTCAATAAATTAGAATGTTGTGGAAAAGTTCATTTATTTCAGTAATTCAACTCAAATTGTGAAACTCGTGTATTAAA
>NW_015667306.1:1670256-1671499 GCF_001515625.1 Sinocyclocheilus rhinocerous
AATCGAATCGCAAGCTTGTGAATGAGAATCGAATCGTGAAATTTGTGTCAAAACCCAGCCCTAGTATAAGTATAGTGTGCATGTATAGTGTAGATATTAAGTATAGTGTGCATGTATAGTGTAGGTATTAAGTATAGTGTGTGTGCGGAACACTTCATGTGTTTTTTTTTTTTCAGTAGGGGTGTGAATGTGCTCTACGCGCCGCTTCGCTAAAGATAGGCGCCTCGCCTATTTTTGACGGTAAGAGTGTGTGCTCGAGTATGCTCTAGAACCGCTCTCGCGATGCTTTTATGTCATACACCGATCAGTCTGCGCAGCGCTGCTTTCAAGTCGAACACACCTTTTGGGTTTGTGGTGTTGTTGTTGTGTGTGCTACGGAACGTAAATGTGCCATACGTCATCGCGTCGCTATATCATTGATATCGCGATATGACACTTTTTTTATGTAAAAATTTATACCGGTATTATCGTGGACGGTATGATATAGCACACCCCTATTTAGAATAATTTTTTTTTTCTAAATTTGCTTTTGAATTTTCTTGAATTGAATTGAATTTTCACCCAGTACAACAGAAAAAGCGTGCAAAAGTTTACTACTGTAAACCTGCACTTTTTCAGTTTTTGGTCTGTCAAAGCCTGGGTATACTTCATTTTCCATGTTCCACTTTGTCTCGTGCACAGTCATGTCCGCACAGTTTTCAAAGTATATTCAACCGCGGATGAGTACAAATGGACGATTTCCTCACATGCGCATTACCACCTAGTGGACTCTTCTGTCTCTCAACATTCACCTTTAAAGGGGTCATATGATGGGATTTCAAGTTTTCCTTTCTCTTTGGAGTGTTACAAGCTGTTCGTGCATGGATAAGATCCCTGAAGTTGCAAAGACTAAAGTCTCAAACCCAAAGAGATATTCTTTATTATTCTTTATTCTTTAAGTTAAGACTCATCCACGCCCTCCTAAAACGCCTCGTTTAAACACGCCCCCACATGTCTAAGTCACTGTGTGGGAAGATTTGCATAACACCGCCCAAATGTTCACGCAAAGAAAGAAGGCATTACTTTTATTCTCGCTGTAGTATTGTCGCTGCCACCGCCGCCATGTCGTGGAGACGCTGTGTGTTTCGTTATGAAAGTGAAACTACTTTGTTTGGCCTTCCAAAAAAGGACACAACTAGAAATCAGTGGTTAAGTTGTATTTACAACACTGTTCCAGAACAGTTCAACCAAATATTTGAGATGT
>NW_015667306.1:1671595-1674867 GCF_001515625.1 Sinocyclocheilus rhinocerous
TTTCATATTTAAAGGATTTGCCACTGACGATTCAAACGTGAGTTTTGAGCAGTGTAGAGTAGCACTTGTTGTTTGTCCTTTCTCCGATCACAAATGCAGACATGGTTTTATGGTTACGCGGCGTGATGCAACGCAACACAGTATGGTAAGGGGTGTAACATTTCCATCACATGCTTGAGGTATTTGGCCAAGCACAATGCACTGGATAGCTGGCCAATCAGAGAACACCTCGCTTTTCAGAACAATGAGCTTTGTAAAAATCTATGCGTTTCAGAAAGGCGGGGCATAGAGGAGAAATAGTAATGTACAGTATGTGGAAAATAATGTGTTTTTTTAACCTTAAACCGCATAAACACATTTCATTACATCAAATACACAAAATGTTCTTTTTTAGCAACGCGGTGGTCACGCCAGTGCGACCGCTCACAAAATTGTCGCACAGGCAGAAAAAATGGTCGCAAAATGCTGTTTTGAAGTACGTTCATATACGCTTTCAAACATTTCCGCGTGTAGCGTGCCAGAGTTGCCAGGTTTTCACAACAAAACCTGCCCAATTGCTACTCAAAACTAGCCCAATCGCGTTTCGAGGGGGGTCCACCGGTAAAAATCGCATTCCAGGGGGTAAAATACATGTTTTTTTTGGAGGGGTTCCCCAAACCGCGGACTTGACAACACTGTAGTGTAGTGTAGCGTTTTTTCATATCGCGATATCGCAAATGCAATTAATCTTTCAGCCCTAATTGTGACACATTAACATTGTAATCTTTACTTAGTAAAGAGTTTAAATAAAGTATCAAAAGCAAATAATCATGGTTTTATTGAACAAAACTGGTAAAATACATAATGTATTATAAACAATAGAGCTAATGTACATAATGCACATCTTGTCTTCTGGAGACTCCAGGTAGGTTTGCAGTTCTGGAAAATGGTGGAACTAGAGACTGAAGGGTTCCTGGTGCTTTCACACTCAATTCTTCACCTTAATTCTTAAAGTATTTTGCTGTTAACATGCATCTTTTCTTCTCCACGTTTTTTATTTTTTATTTTTTCTGACCCTGCTGAACCAACTTAACTAAATGAACATTTTTATCTGTAAGCCTGACTGAGCTGAATGTGATACAAAAAAGAAATACTTGTATACAAACATGCAGCACCACCAGTGTAGTCTGATTTAAAAAATAGGGCTCTATGAACTGATTCTTTAAATTAACTGATCAAAAAGACTGATGAATTTGGGTGTAACTGGCCTGAATCAGTCATATAAATCAGTGATTGAGCTCTATGAACTGAATGAACTGCAAGCCCTTGCTTTGTTGTGGCTGACTTCAATTGAACAAGGAGCTGTTACTGTGTTAAAGCTTGTGAGGGTTAAATCAATGAAATTACAGAGTGCTTATTCATAGAACAGCATGTTGTTCGTTTTTAACTATAAAAGGTTGTTAGTTTGCTCTGCTGCAAAAACAGTACCCGCATGTTAGTTTGATCAGTTTGCACATGAATAGCAGAGAACTTGAGTCACATTTTCACAGTGCAAGTTAGCTATCTGTCCTCATTTCGACCTAGAATTGTTATACATTTATTTCTGTACTCATGTAATGTTTGCTGAGAATTGAATCTGTAACCTGTGGTCAAAAAGAGCTGTTGTGTGACTGATCTGGCAGCGTGGCTGACCTCCTTTCACTGTTGGCTGACTGTGAGCTCTGAGTTCCAGAACTCTGCTAGCGTTGTTGCATTAATAAACCTGTGATACTGAGGTCACCGCAGCATGAGTAAATAGGGTTATTTTCACTCTATCCTGTAAATAGATCCTTGGATTCATCTCTTCCTCACTGAATCAGACCTGTTTTTTAGCATGTGTGGTTTTGCAAGGCTGCATAGGTTCTGGATGGAGTTTCCATGTATCTGTTACTCTCACCACGGTAACCAAGTGCCTCATCTCAGCAAAAGACAAGCAGAATTCTGTTTTGATTTTAAAAAAATGATTAGATTTGCATGTTCACTGTCTAGTAGTGTTGGGCGATATGGTAATTTTTCAAATCGTCATATCGCCAGTCCGTGAGATCGCCGATAGACGATATTATCGTGCGTGGGGGCAAGAGAGAGACTCTCTGTACTTATCATAGGCTATTTCATAACTATTTGGAGAGGGAGAGGGAGAGAGTGTGAGTATGGAAGCACCACGAATCTAAATAATATACTTTCAAACAAAGTAGATTTATTTTAAAGACCAACAGTTTAACACTAAATATTGGACATAAACGAACATTTAAATATAAATTCTTTAAAACAGGTAAGTTCATATATTTGGAGTAAATTTAAATTAAACGGATACATCAGTCATACAGCGTTCCGGACAGCGTGCCGCCACAGAAACAAAAATGAGATGCGTTCTAACATAACTGTGGCATTAAATTCAGGTAGTGAGGGCTCGGTTAAAATATTGCACATACTGTATATCAGGTCTCTAGACTCATTCTTCCCACTTGTCGCTCTTTTGCGACTAACTTTCGCAGTTGGTCGCACGAGCACATAATTTTGTCAAATTTTTTTTTTTGCTACAGCATTTGATTAATCAATGCATGCTGATGAACTTTTATCATAGTTTATATGGTAACAAAAGTGTTCAACATTCAACCCGTTCTTTTTCATCGAGGCATGGCATAGGATACATCACATGCTGTATATACAGACTAATAAATTACAAATGTTTAACAAACACTGAGGAATCAAATAAATAATAATAATAAAATAAGGAAAGCCTCCATAGCGTAACGCGAGATAAACAGCAAAGATAACAAGCTTTTCAAAACAAAAAGAAAAGTAAAACTAAACTGGCTGTCTCTGACAGGACTTGCATGTTTTTTTTCCACAAGAATACCAACATGTTCACCTTCTCTGGTTTAAGAAGCGGTCTTTTACTTTAGTTTGTAAACCAAATCCTCCGTTGCGCTTCGTCCGCGGCGCGCACCTTCGCGTACTATAGTCTATCGGCATAACCCTACTGTCTAGTGTGATTCATTTGGAAAATAGAAATAGTCCAGACAGCTACATGTCCCAGCTTGATTTTGTGTCTTAACAGGCAGTTCATCTGAGGAAAGCAAATCCTGTCTTCCTGCTGGGTAAGATGTTTAATCTCTGCAATCACTTCACTTGCTGTTACACTACTTTTGTGATGAATAACACCTTGTCTACACCAGACGCGAGTGGCGCGGCGCGACGTGACAAAATACTATAGAACCCATTAAGTGATGCGATGCTGTTTACACTGGATG
>NW_015667306.1:1675266-1684913 GCF_001515625.1 Sinocyclocheilus rhinocerous
AAAAAGAAAAGTAAAACTAAACTGGCTGTCGCTGACAGGACTTGCATGTTTTTTTCCACAAGAATACCAACATGTTCACCTTCTCTGGTTTAAGAAGCGGTCTTTTACTAGTTTGTAAACCAAATCCTCCGTTGCGCTCAGTCTGCGACGCGCACCTTCGCGCTCGTGCCTCTCTTCACGTGATCAATGAAATCTGACTCCTGCTACAATGTGCCGCGGCCGTGACCACGTCAAATTTGAACTCGCACATTCTCAAAATTTGGTCGCAGTCTACAGCCCTGTACGTGGCGCGACACGACAAATCCCTGACCGTAAACTGTTGCCTCGTTCTATTTATGACATGCTGACACAAAATTCAAATGATTTGCAACGGTCACTTTGTCACGTTCAGTGTTGACAGACTTTAGCGGTTGCGACGCGGCGTGACAACTGTCGCATCCGGTGTAGACATGGTGTAAGGCGATCACAGAAGAATGAGAAGATATTTAACGAACCCTTCATCTCAACTTCATGTTTCTTCTGTGCAGAAACGATCAAAGGATTTTCAATTAACCAATTTCTCACAATAGAACGAAGTTCGCTTTTCTTTACTCGTTTGTCCACATCACTAATTTTAAAATGCTCTATAATCTCCCACAACTGTTGTTTTACAAACAAATCTAACATCTTCTGAAGGCGCTTTAATAAACTCATCAACGGATGCCATTTTAACTTTTCAAATTGTTGGCTTATTTTCAATTTAAAGGCAATGCATTTACAAGTCGTACAGATTAAACACTTATTCTAATTCTCCCCTTCTACGCTACCTAACAACCCACTAAACTGTTCTATGCCTAGTCTTCATGCAGCTTCCCAGAGTGAAGTGACATTAAACACCAAGCTACCGATGGTTTCAACACTGAACGAAATTGTCCAGCCCGTAACCACGGTGGTGTGCTTCACCCAAAAGCCTGCACAAAAATAAAAAAGGCAAAATAAACCAACGCAAAGTGTTGCTGATCCCTAACGGGGAAAAAAGAACAATGAACAACCTGTACTTTAACATAAATGCACTTACCTTTCATGACGACTACCGTCGAACCCACGGGACATTCTACACAAATATTCCCCAGCACGTTCCAACATAGGCCTAATATAAACAAAAATTACAATAATAAACAAAAAATTGAATAAGCTTCGGACGAGCCCCCATTTGTTACGATTACTATTCTCAGATCGCAACAAAAGCCAGGGAGACGCCGCACACAACCACTAATTAACACAAATTTATTTACAAAGTAAAATAAACATGTAATGTAGTCAGTGTAAATGAAAGTCAGTATGTCAGGAAGTATCTGTAAGGTATACCAATGACATCAGTCCAAGCAAACATCAATAACAAAACTCAAAACCAAACGTCCGATTTAAGGAGAGATGAATCAAGGCGGAAACTTCTCCAGTGCAACGGTGAACTCCCATAACGTCTACGTCCCGTGAGTTCTCTGGCAGACTCATGCGCCAACAACAAACAACTATTCCTCTCTCCTCATGGTTCCTGCAAGTCCTTTTTAAGACCAGTTGATTTAATCCAGGTGCAGCGCCACGTCAGCCAATCACCTGCAGACAGCCAATCACCTGTGACTTGGGAATAAACACAGAGTAACTCACTAAGACGTCACACAGCACTAAGGGCACACTAAAAGGCTACAAATAGCATATTTCAGCAGCATTATATGGCCAAAACCCACATTAGATCACAATCGGAAGTTATTACAAACACTCAATGGTGGTTTAAAGTGAGTTTTGATTAAAAGCGTAGTATAAATCTTTTAAATTGTCTTATGTAGCATGATGCTACAGTGTGCATGAATGGTCACATAGCATGCATTTTCGGTCGTGTAGTGTTGACCGGAGAGATCTTTTCTGAAATGCAGTGGAAACGCCAGTATGGACCAGGATTGTTTTCATTTTAAAACAAAAACGCAAAAGACATTTTTAAAAAAGTCTCTCCTGGAAGAATTTTTGAATTTTAATTACGGATTAAACTGAAAGATTGTATATGATTTTCATCAGTGCTATTGTTGTTTCTTGTATGCTTTTGCATAATGATGGTTTCCTAAGAAAATGTTATTTTATTGTAAATTATGTATTGAAATGATATTGTTAATGTTTCCATGAATATAGCCATTGTTGCTGATATGGTGTTAAAACATAAATAAATAAATTAAAACAAAAACGCACTAGTGTGACGTAGCCTTAAATCTATTGGGGTTGGGAGGCTGACACACTACAGCCTCACATGTGAGTCCCGTCTCTGGGCGGAACCGGTGTAAACTAGTGTTTTTCCTGGATGCCTCACCAGAGCCAATCACCAACACTTGATTTAGGCACATCAAGCATGCTGCATGCTTATTAGCTCACTGACGTTGATGAGATTATCCACTTGGGTATCGAAATTTTGTACTGAACGACAAGATATTTTTAGATGGAATCGAGGCAATTCGGTCGGTGCCTAAAAAAGTATCAATTTCGATACCCAGCCGTATATTTAGATGCTTTATTATTGTTCTTTTTAGTTTGTTTTTTAATATATATTTTTTTACTTTAATCAGCTTGAAACATTCAAAATAAAAAGCTATTAAACTTGATAATAAGAGGACAAAACAGAAGTTTATCTTTCAAACCTGATTTTGACATGTAGTTCTATAATTCTATATTTTGTCATGTATTCTGAATTTTCACATTCTTTTCAAAATCACACCGGTCAAGTGATTTGTTCTTAAACAGGACACAAAATGTGTAAGGGATAATATACAGCCGGTCGTTATCACAAAACAAACCCTCATTGGGTGATTTTCCACTTTTTTCCACGCCTACTGAACTAATAAATGGACATGAAATGTTGTACCGTATAAAACTGATCAAATATGCAGTTTAACTCTCAATAACGAAAATATTTGACTGCAGAATTTGATTCATCAGTAGTTTGATTCACCTCAGCAATGAAGCAGCACTACACTGCTTTCATAGAGCCGTGTAATATATATTTTTCTGTGGCTAATGCTTGAATAGCAGTGCAGGATACGCTGCTATAGCAGTAAAGCAGCCCTACCCAGGCAATTGCATTATCTGGGCTGCAGTTTGTTGATTTTCAGAAGCTACGCCCACTCTGGCTTAAGGGCCAAGAATCTCTACATGTTTATTTCACTCAAAGTTTGTTGTTAATAGAAATCTGTCTATTGAGCACTAAGACTAAACCTTCCACATTTGTGTTCACTCCGCAGTGGGCGTTTTTGGACCATATGTACTGTTTTTTTTCCCCTCTAATTCTAATCTTCATGTCTAAAGCAGCTTTTGGTGTGTGCCTTTACAGCGTTGATGGAGTGCGAGGGGATGCTTAATGTTAGCTTATGCATTTAAGCTTCATCGATCACACATATATATGAAGCTTTTAAAAGATGTTTCAGTGTTTCTTTTGTGCTGTAAACTCACTTTCCATGTATTTTTCATATTTTTCAATGTGTCTTGTGTACCTACCTACTATGGTTTTTTTCTCTGTCTCTGCAGACGTGGCCTGAGCCATGGGGGCGTTTTTAGATAAGCCCAAAACAGAGAAATACAATGCGCACGGGGAAGGGAACGGCCTGCATTTTGGCCTCAGCAGCATGCAGGGATGGAGGGTGGAGATGGAGGATGCGCACACTGCTGCCGTAGGCCTGCCACATGGCCTGGACGACTGGTCCTTCTTCGCCGTCTATGATGGGCATGCCGGCTCGCGTGTCGCTAACTACAGTTCCAAACACCTGTTGGAACATATCGTCGCTGCGGGGTCAGCAGATGAACTGCGGAAGGCTGGAACTCCGGCACCCGAGACACCAGCCATAGAAGCGGTGAAGAGGGGTATCCGCGCCGGCTTCCTGAGGATTGATGAACACATGCGCAGCTTCACAGACCTGCGAAACGGCATGGACCGCAGTGGCTCCACCGCGGTGGCTGTGCTACTCTCTCCAGAACATCTGTACTTCATTAACTGCGGGGACTCGCGGGCCCTTCTCTGCCGCAACGCGCACGTCTGCTTCTCCACGCTGGACCATAAGCCCTGCGACCCACGGGAGAAGGAGCGTATACAGAATGCAGGTGGCTCTGTGATGATCCAGAGGGTTAACGGATCGCTGGCTGTATCCCGAGCACTGGGTGACTATGACTACAAGTGTGTAGAGGGCAAGGGCCCCACAGAGCAGCTCGTGTCACCGGAGCCTGAAGTATTCGAAATTGCTCGGTCAGATGCGGAGGATGAATTTGTGGTGCTGGCGTGTGACGGTATTTGGGATGTGATGAGCAACGAGGAGCTGTGTGCCTTTGTGCGATCGAGGCTGGAGGTGACGGATGACCTGGAGAGAGTGTGCAATGAGGTTGTAGATACCTGTCTACATAAGGTACAGTTCCTTACTCTCACTTGTATGACAGCTTTTTACTTGGCATGAATGTTTTATCCTCAGGTGAGATTATTTCCGTTTTTCTTCTTTCTTTTTCTCCTTCAGGGAAGTCGAGATAATATGAGTATTGTATTAGTCTGTTTGCCAAATGCACCCCAGGTGTCAGAGGAGGCGTTAAAGAGAGATGCTGAGTTGGACAAGTACCTTGAGTCACGGGTGGAAGGTGAGTAATAGAAGAGCTCATTGGCCCGCCACATGATGCCTAGTTAGTCCACCATAGGATTAGGATTCATACATCTGATGAAATTATACCAACATTCTTACATGCAATTGCAATAGAACAAATATAACAATTGAATAAAGGCACAAATAAAGTGATAAAGATGGTGTTCATCGTTGTTTTGGTATCTGTCAGCAGTAACAATTATTCAATGTATTGAAAATAGTAGTCAAATAAAAAATAAGATTACTTAAATTACTAGTGTTATCTTTATATTTAATATCAGAGCTGGATAAAATATCAATTTAATCAACAAACTGATATTGATTCTGCTCTATTAAACTCGCTCTGCGTAGTTTGGGCCCTTTTTTAAAAGATAATGCTTTTATAATTTATACAAAATATTGCCTATATCAGTTTTTTCTGCACCACTTTCCTGCAACAATGCTCAATCCAAATCTAATGACAGGAAACCTTTTTCTTTTGATTTGCTGCAAGCATTTACGGAGAAACACAAACACAGTGCAACCAGTGTAGTCAAATTCAAAAACAAATAATTCAAAAAGAATTATTGAATCGATTTCAGAAACTAGGCATTTTATTAAAGAGAAATGTCCCCTTCCCCCACACCTTTTCTTCTCTGGCCTTAAACATGCTATCCTGTCTCCACCCCCTTTAATCTTTCTTTCTTCGTATTATAATATCTCTCAATAGCCTGACACGGTTTCTATTTATTTTTTTCGCGTTGGCCTTTCCTTGCTGTATTGTACATTGGACATATTCTGGCAAGTGGTTGTTGGTTTTGTGGGGGTTTAGGGGTTATGTAAACTCTTGGCCTTGAGCTTTGGGCAAAGGTTAATTTAACGTTGTTGTAATGTTTGGCTGGGTGCTGAGAGGGCCTGAGGGAGTCGTCGGCACTGCTGCTCTGGTGAGGAATGTGCTGGCTGAACATCTAACTGGCAACAGGCCCAGAGCAGCCCAACTGGGCCACAGGCTTTCCTTCTAGAGTCTCACTCTTGTCTCTCAGTGTCTGTTGTTTTTTTCTTTTTTAAGTCTTTATCTCCCATTTCTCTTTTTTAATATAATACCAGGTGACACCAATGACACCAATTTCTTCATACCCGTACAGTAGTTCACACATTCACCAAGTTGTCCTGCATACATTGTAGTGTTCCATTAAATGGAGTAGTCAAATACATATTTAGCAAGTTTTAACCTGTGGTTTATCCTTTCGGTTTCCTAATCAGAGCTCATTGAGAAAGCAGGGGAAGAAGGTGTGCCTGAGCTGGCACATGTCATGAGCAGCCTGTCCCAAGAAAGCATCCCCAATCTCCCACCAGGGGGCGGCCTTGCCAGCAAGTAAGTAAATATGGTTACAAACCACACAGAGGTTTACACCTGCACAAACTCGTTTATGGGACACAGGGTAGCGAGTCTAATATTTAAGGATCTGGAATGCTAACAAAGTTTGCTGGTTTAGTCCCAAATAGACTTGACCCAGAATCCATCTTGTCCAGCTTGAATCTTGATCTATAACCTCTACACCCTGTACACCAGTTCACCCAAAAATCTTTATTTTTTTTCTCTAATATGTTGGCTGTTGTCTTTCTTTACAGGCACAGTGTTATTGAAGCAGTGTACAACCGGTTGAACCCCCAAAGAGAAGAGGATGGTGTGAGTATGAATAGAGTCTTGCTTTTTAAAGGTCTAGAACCTCCTGGTGTGATGACAGCAGTACATGCCAGCCCCTGGTCTTACCATTAAAATGTAGAAATGTTAACTTCCCCTTGACCTATTGGACTCATCTCATCATGAGACGTAGCCTTGTTCTGCGCCTCGCTCACTCTACCCATTTATACCTGGTATTAACATCCATCAACTGCGAATCACTTAGTGTTACTTTCTCTCTCCCGAGTGTTTGCTTTCTCCCTCCCACACTTCGCTCATTTATTTACTGCTGATAGTAAAACATCCTGCTCAAATCACAGGTGTAATGAGCTCATTCAAATGATCCTCTGCCCCAAAGCACAGCGGTTGAGATCACCACATCACAAACACTCCTAATACATCCCATCAAGGTGTTGAACTGAGATCTATCAGCCTGTAAGCATGACCAATCAGACTTGATTAGTGAGCACACAAGCATGTTATTTTATTAGCTTTTTATGCTATCATGAACTCTTCAGCCATGTCTCATGATGATGATGCCACTGCTCAATGTGTGATCTGGCGAAACTGAACTAAAGCCTGCATTTGGTTACCTGTCCTGTTGTTGTACCTATGAACATGAACGTTTGTGTGTGTGTGAGGCAAACACCTCAGAAGAATGTGTCACTTAGCTTTGTATGTTTATTTAGTGACACATTCTCATGTGTTGGTCTGGTCACCAGTTGGACAAAGCTCTCCCCTATTGGACATCCAAGAGATATTTTGTATGTGTGTGAGAGAGAGAGAGAGAGAGAGAGAGAGAGATTGTGTTCTCTACGCTCTTGGACTCTCCTCATTAGGGTTGTCACGATACCAAAATGTCAGTAGTCAATATCAGTGGCAGAGAGATTTCAGGATTCTTGATACCACTTTTGATAACAAAGTAAAATCTAATTAAAGTAAAAAAAAAACAAACAAACAATATATTAACAAATTTAACTGAAACAAAGGAATGTGCACTACCTTTAAAATGTTTGGGGTCAGTAAGATGTTTTTTTTTTTTAAGAAATTGTGCTTTCATTACTTTTATACTTTTATTATTTTTGTAATTTAATGACACAGTAAAAACATTTATAATGTTACAAAAGTTTTCTATTTCAAATAAATGCAGTTTTTGTGAACTTAAATGAATCACAGTTTCCACAAAAATATTACATTTTCAACAATGATAATAATCATAAGTTTGAGCAGCAGATCAGCATATTAGAATGATTTCTGAAGGATCATGTGACTGGAGTAGTGGCTGCTGAAAGACAGACATTTTAAAATATATTAAAATAGAAAAGTTTATTTAAATTGTAATAATACTTCACAGTATTGCTGTTTTTACTGTATTTTTGATCAAATAATCGCAGCTTTGGTGAGTATAAGACATTACAATGTCTTCTCAACCCCAAACTTTTAAATAGTATGGTCACTTTCAAGTATAGCTCAAAGAAAGTCTAGTATTTCCAAGTAATTATTCAAGTTAACATTAATAAAGAAACTAATGAAGAACGTTTTTTTCCCCTGTCAGTATTGTGGTTTGATTCATTTTATTAACATAAAACCAGTTCTGTTTGACAGCATTTATATTATTTAATTTTTAGTATCAACTTGGTGCTTTTGACATTCCTAGGCCTCATCAGTGTCAGTGAGTGATGTTTTGTTGGCTTGTTGAGATGAGTAGACTAGATCCTTGTATTTCTCAGTGATAGCCAGTGACGGTGTGTAGTAAGTTTTATACACTGTCCACCCCTCATTTTTTTTATAGTACCATAACCTGTTTTTTTACAGCAAGATGAACAGTTTGCAGTTATATATCTGCTGTAATTGACTACAATATTCTTGATCAAATGTATAAAGCAAGGATGGTATTCGTATCAAGAACAAACATATTGAGGCACATTAATAGAACTAATGATGTATGTGTTCACCCTTTGATTAATGCAGCCCAGCTGTTTCATTTGGTAAGTTGATTACTAATTGATACTAATGTTTTCTGCAGAAAGAGTGACTTGAGTTTGTTTGAACATTGTGGTGGAAAATCACCTAATCTACCCCATATGTACTGATCTTATGAATGCATCAGTAGTGGGAATTTTCCATTTAATTAGTTGCTGGTTTGTGGCTGGTTTGCAGTGTGACCAAACTGTCAAAGTATAGTTATATTCTATACTCTACCTGTTAAATATTCACGCCCTGTAGATAATTCACTTCTTTATTTGTGTTTTACATTACCAAAGCAACAGTGTTACTGTCAATAAATGCAGACGACTTGCACTTGTATGTTCTATGTCAAGAAATGGCTTACTTGGATGTGTCCTTGAAAAGTAATCATATTAGGGACCAAAAATATTACTCGCTAATCTCTAATCAGCCATTTTACAAGGGCCTGGATCAATTTTCCACAGTCTTTCATGTTGATGCTTTGCACATGCATATTTTTTCTCTGTGATGCAGATGTGTAACTTTGGCTGCTGGGAAGTGAGAGTAGAAAGTAACATAATAGAAGAGGGGGAAAAAAACATTACAAATCAAAAATGCACAATCCGATTATCCCATTGCCTTTCCTTCTCTGAATCGTGTCTGTGCCTTGAACAACAGTAAATTATTTGATCTTGAGTGAAGAAATGATTAAATCACAGTTTTACTGCTGCAAATAAAATATTAGACAAAGAAACAAGAACTGCACAATTCTGGTTTCAAGGTTGAGTAATCACTGTAATGGTTAGCTGTAATGGAGCATGGGAGACCAGGGACAATTGTAATAAGTTTTCTCACTGTCCAAGTGCTTTTTGTGATACTTTTTTTTTCTTTCAACAGGAGGTTGGGGGCAATTGTGAAATTAAAATTAAAATTTGATTATTTTAAATGTGTACATTAATTTGTAGTTTAAAAGTTTAGGACTTGATAGACATTCAGATATTCAGTTGAGAGAACTTATACTTTGCTGAATAATTGTTTGTACATCCTGAAACATTGTGTATATTTTAATAAAAAGGATTTTACCTATTTTAAATAATCATACTGTAGGTCCAAGTTTAGAGTTTTTTTTTTTTACTGTGAGTTTTTCCTCACAAGTATGCATTTAGTAAGGCTGCATTTATTTGATCAAAAATACAACAAAAACCGTAATATTGTGAAATATTACAATTTAAAATAACTGTTTTCTATTTTTACGTATTTAAAATGTAATTTATTACATTTCAGCAGCCAATGATCCTTCAATGATCCTTTAGAAGTCATGTTAATATGCTGATTTGCTGCTCAAGAAAAAATCTTATTATTATTAATGTTGAAAACAGTTGTGCTGCTTAATATTT
>NW_015667306.1:1685294-1685989 GCF_001515625.1 Sinocyclocheilus rhinocerous
TATATATATATATATATATATATATATATATATATATATATATATATATATGTAATATGTATATTAATGATTGTTTGATGAATAGAACGTTTAAAATAACAGCATTTATTTGAGATAAATCTTTTGTAACATTGTTGTTACCTGTCTCTTTTAAACAATTAATGCATCCTTGATTAATAAAAAATCCTTGCATTAATTTATTTAAAAAAAAAAATCAAACCACAAACATTTGACCAGTAGTGTATTTAATAATTTAATTTGTGTCAAAGACTAATGCCTTCGTCTGCTGATGGTCTTCTCTTTGTGGTCTTTCTCTGCAGAGTGGTGCTGACCTTGAGGACCCGTGGTAGTCGTCCCACCTGAGGAAAGAGCACCTCTTCTACACAAGACATTAGTCATGTTTCTTTTGTTCCAGTGAAACCAAGAGAATCAACGGACAGTCTTTCAAGAGTCACAAGAGTCACGAAACACAGTACAACCAAAAGCATTACAAACATGCTTTAATTCTAATATATGAGGGAAAGGAGGGAAAGAATGTTTTAAAAACAAACTTAAACACAACAATAACAAAATATGCATCATACAATAAATAAAACAAAAACTTTTTCTCACTTGTTTTGTGGTGGCTGTGGGTGTTCATTTTGAAACCGAGGATGTTGTGCTGTGGTGCCTTTTTAAGTCGGCTGTGAATTCGA
>NW_015667306.1:1688423-1704318 GCF_001515625.1 Sinocyclocheilus rhinocerous
AGTAAGGCTGCATTTATTTGATCAAAAATACAACGAAAACGGTAATATTGTGAAATATTACAATTTAAAATAACTGTTTTCTATTTTTACGTATTTAAAATGTAATTTATTACATTTCAGCAGCCAATGATCCTTCAATGATCCTTTAGAAGTCATGTTAATATGCTGATTTGCTGCTCAAGAAAAAATCTTATTATTATTAATGTTGAAAACAGTTGTGCTGCTGATGGTCTTCTCTTTGTGGTCTTTCTCTGCAGAGTGGTGCTGACCTTGAGGACCCGTGGTAGTCGTCCCACCTGAGGAAAGAGCACCTCTTCTACACAAGACATTAGTCATGTTTCTTTTGTTCCAGTGAAACCAAGAGAATCAACGGACAGTCTTTCAAGAGTCACAACACAATGGAAACACAGTACAACCAAAAGCATTACAAACATGCTTTAATTCTAATATATGAGGGAAAGAATGGAGTTCCAGTTTTAAAAACAAACTTAAACACAACAATAACAAAATATGCATCATACAATAAATAAAACAAAAACTTTTTCTCACTTGTTTTGTGGTGGCTGTGGGTGTTCATTTTGAAACCGAGGATGTTGTGCTGTGGTGCCTTTTCAAGTCGGCTGTGAATTCGAGTGAGGTTTGCTAACGCCAGATGCCCTGAGACCAGGATACAGTTGATAAACTTGGCTACTTGAGACCACTGCAGCCCCTGGTATGGGTTTATGGATCATCACTGGCTTTAATTGAGGATATATTTGACTGATGAATGCGTGTGGATCATGTTTTAAAGAATTGCTTCATTACTACATAACCTGCGTGGAAATGATTGAAGCTTGTCGGCCTTTTGCACCTTTCCTCCCTCGTCATGTGCATTGACTGACCTTTAGGTAGAACCTCGGACTCGACTCTGCTTCATTTTGCAGGTTATCACTTGATTGGTTGTCGAAAGCTTTTTAATCCTGCTGTTTCAGAGAATATAGAATATATAGAGATAAATATATATAAATTCATATATATATTTTTTATTTTTCCCAAGTTTGATGTTCTTTGTGGCTTAACGTGTGAAGCAATAGAGTTGTGTTGGTGGTGACCGATGAGCGTGCCACGTTGTGTGAATTATTTTAGACACACTGAGATTTGTTTATGTACTTGTGTAACCCAGCCACCCAAGAACTGTGGGTGATGTTGGCTAAAAGGGATTTTAAGTACCCACCAAAGCCACGCAGCTTTTCTCAGCTCCCCCTTTGTATTATATCTCTCAGTCTTCTCTCTTTATCAGCCCTCACTTTCACAAAGCAGATGTGAACTTACAGCAGCCTGCCTTTCTTCTTTTTTTCCCCCTCAGAGTATATTGTGAAGTAGTGTTTTTTGTTTTGGTTAACTGATCATAAAAATACTAGCTTTGTGATGAATTCACTGAATATTTTCTGATTCATCATGCAAGTGTAATGCTGGTTTTGCTCATATATTTCCAGCAGTCCATGGACTACAGTATTGGCCTCAGAACCTGAAAGGTGATGTTGAGCAGAACAATAAAGATTCAGGAAAAAGCAGTCTTGCTCATGTTTAATCACATTGGAAAAGGCCTGGACGGGAAGAAACTGTCTGACCGAACATAAAGCAACCAGCCTGCAGGTTGATTTGTTTTTGTGTGCATTTTAGGAGGTGACGGTGCAATAATAGACTGAAATTATTTCAAATGATGGTACTCTTAGTGAAAGTTTGGCCATAAAACACAAAAAAATATATGTAGAGATGTTGTGATATGTACTTCTGATAAACAAAGCTGAATATACAGTGCTGATCTACTTGTACTGTTAAGTGGCACAAACAAACCTGAGAGTGTTTCAAAGATTTGATGTCTACTCCAGCAAAAGTTGGCAAATGTAGTGATTATTTAATTAAAGCACTCATTGTACCTTATAAACTTGACTTTGTTGTCAAGCGATAAAAAAAAAGTGTTGTAGGTTACTTATCCGACTGAGAAAGTGCTTTCAAGTTTTGTGTGCGATATGCATCCTATGGTCAGTGAGCAGACTGTGGGTGGTATGTGGCCATGCCACCTCAGGCCTAGGCTAAAAATGCGTTATGGCTAATTAAGTGCTATGCTATATAGGGTATCATGAAAGCCTGTTTTAAAAATCGCAGAACAAGTTTTGGTTTATTTGTTTAATTTGGATTTTATTTAGTTCCAGACCTATGGTAAAGATGAAAAAAGTTCTGTACCTGTAACAAGGAATGCATTGTATAATTTAAAACCAGCTGCATTAACAGCCGTTCATTCAAATTAAAATATCATTGCACCAAATATTCGTCTTAGTGTAATCAGGCCTTGACAGTCTGCTTAAGCATCAATAAAATTATATAATCAAGTTGCAGTTCATTTTATTTTTGTAGAGTTCTGATTACATCTGTCACTGGGGTGGTACCCTAATGAACAAATATTATTGTACCTTATTTTAAGTGGCACATACAAGTACCTCAAAATGTTTTGAAATGGTACCGCAGCAGTGATAGTTTTGCACCTTTTTTTATTTTTTATGAGAGTGTAAGGTGAAAGTTCCCCAGCCAATTTATCATGTAGTGAAAAAGCTATTTATTTACTTTTCTCATTATTACCAGTGTTTTGTTTTTTTACTGTTATTAATATATGATTATAGTATTTATTAATATTTTGAATTCTCTCTTTTATATTTAGTTTTCATCTTAATTTAAATAGTAGTATTTATTTAAATAGTAGTATTTTAGTAAGTTTATGAGATTTTTAACATTTTATTTTATTCTAGTGTTTCCAGGAATCATTGCTATTTTTCATAGAATATTTATATTTAATTTACACTATTTCAATTACCAAAAAATTTTGTAAAATATTTTTTGTTTTAATGAAAACTGCGGATTATTACAGTATTTTGCAATATTTTGTATTTGCCCAAAAAATAATGCAAATTAGGCAAAACTATTTTTGGTAATGATTATTAGACTTAAAATATATATTTTTAAATATTTAATGTGATCAGGCCTTGACTATGCATAAACATCAATAAAAAATATGCTTAAGTTGCACTTTACACTAGTTACATTACAAATTGGACAGGATTGTTAATTTGTTAATTCTTGTAGAGATCTGATTACAGGGGAAATCTGTCAGCTGGGAAACTAAAGGGTTGTTTTTAAGGTAAAAGTTTGCCAGACAATTTGCCATAAAGTGAAAAAGTTAGCTGGCTAACTACCCAGCTTTAGTTTGCCAATTAAAGTGTTACATACTAGAGTTTAGTACATTGTGGTTCTATTCAGAGGGGTGTGAGAATCCTGTGTAGACGGTTGTCAGCAACACTAAAACATTGTAAACTGTCACTTTGTCGCATAGCCAATGCCAAGATGAGTTACCTGACTTTTACAATAATATGTAGCCGAGGCAGTGTGCGATTGGCCTTGCTAATCTCTGCCACATTCCTCTGGGAGGGGTTTTATTGTGTGTTGAGAAGGATGGAGACTGAATGAGTGTTGTGCACTATGGACTTGTGAATGCCTCTATTTAACAGGACTCCCTCCGTGTCGGCTCTTACAAGTGTTGTTCTTTGGGACTGAATGAAGCAAGAAAGATGAGTTCGACTAAAATCACCAACATCGACGCGTTGGAGCTGCAAGAAGGCGCCCAGAATGAAGCCTTTCAAGAAGACGATGATACATCCGATGCATCAAGCTCTCGAGAGCAGCAGGCCACCAGCGTCTCTGTCACCGGGTCGGAGGAGAACGAGTACACTCGGATTAAGCCGTATGCTGGGATGCCCAAAGAGGTCCTGATGTTATACTCCAGCAAAGCCTGCTACCGCATACCTCGAGAGATTATTTTCTGGCTGATCATTGCATGCACCTTGGCCCTTATTGTCATGACCGTTACAATCGTGGCGCTGTCACCTCGATGCATGAGCTGGTGGCAGCTGTCTCCGGTCTATCAGGTTTATCCACGATCATTCAAAGATTCAAATGCTGATGGTGTTGGAGACCTCAAAGGTAATTTGTGATCTTTAAGGTAAAACACTACAGGTTAATAGAGTAAAAAATATGTTGCCATGAATCAATGTGAAATTGTTATTCCCTTCATTACATTGTTATTTTGGCATTAAATTTCAGCTTTCATTTCATTGATTTGTTTTTTTTTTATGTTTTAGTAATTTTGGGCTTTTATTTATTTTTGTATTTTGTTTATGTTTTTTTAATATTTCTTTTAAATTTTTAAGTTATTTATATTTTTTCTATAATTCTATAATTTCTTTAATTTTGGTAAGCATTATTAGACATACAATACCGGTCAAAAGTTTGGGATCAGAACCATTTTTAATGTTTTTTACAGGAGTTTCTTATGCTCATCAAGGCTGCATTTATTTGATCAAAAATACAAGAAAAAATGTAATATTGTGAAATATTATTATGATGTAAAATAATGTTTTTCTATTTTAATATACATTAAAATCTCATTTATTCCTGAGATGGAAAGCTGAATTTTCTGCATCATTACTCCAGTCTTCAGTGTCACATGATCCTTCAGAAATCATTCTAATATGCTGATTTATTATCAGTGCTGGAAACTGTTGTGCTGCTTAATATTTTTTTGGAACCTGTGATACTTTTTTGCTGATGGAAATTCAGCTTTGCATCACAGAAATAAATTGTATTTTAAAGTATATTAAAATAGAAACCATTATTTTATATTGTAATAACATTTTGCAAGATTACTGTTTTTTTTCTGTATTTTTGATCAAATAAATGCAGCCTTGATGGGCATAAGAGACTTCTTTAAAAGAAACATACACACACATATATATATATATATAATATCAATTAAATATCCCTTTCTTGTTGCATATTTCAAAATATTATACATTTGGAAATAGCCATTATTTTGTCCATGTTTACATAAAAAAATTATGTAATAATTAAAGTAAATTGTTCTGTAATCTATAAATCTTACATACTGTAATATCGTTATGAGATATGAGAACCTCTGTGTCGGGTTTGAATCATGTATTTTTAGTGTCATTTTGAGAACTCCCAATGTACCTGCACACATCCTAGTGTGCATAATGTGCCCATGTAAGAAAATTGGCCTAAAACAGAAAACAAAACAAAAAAGAGACAGGACAAAGTAAGTAGTAGTGTATCAAGCTGCCTTGAAAAACAATTCTCTTTTCAGTAGCTGAGAGTTCCCTCCAGCTGTAGCGTTATTTGAGAAGTGAGTGTATTGATGGCTTGGACAGGCACACAAAAGCCATGTTTTTCCTTCATAATGGTTCTGTACTGCAGCATATTCTGTTTCAAGCAAGAGGAGGAAGTTGTTTAAATGCTCTTATGTAATAGGCAAAATTACGTCTACACATTCCATAAAGTACATAAAACTGATTTTACAGCTGTACATTACAGGATGATTAGTATTTTACTTTGAAACATGTCCACACAAAGCAAACATTGTGGATAACACAAAACACCAGCGCTTATCTTCTACAAGAGACTTATAACTTTATTGACCTTCCAAAATGTTCACATTTAGATATTAAAAGATTGGAGTGATTATAAAGGTTGGTGTGACCCAAGATAAATGAATTGTTGAATGTCGTAGTACAGAACAAACGTGCATACTTTGTAGATAACTGTTTTATAATTCACCGTTTGACTGCAGGAATCAAGGACAAACTGAGTCATTTTGAGTTCCTGAACATTAAAGCAATCTGGATCAGCCCTTTCTACAAGTCTCCTATGAGAGACTTTGGATATGATGTGGAGGACTTCAGGGAGATTGATCCCATCTTCGGAACCATGGACGACTTTGACGACCTCCTGGCAAGCATGCATGACAAAGGTGGACATGCTTTCTAATAAATGATCGGTGATGTTTCATTCAAATTAGTCATCAACCAGCAACATGTAACACATTCACAAATTTGTACTGTCATCATTTTTGCTGTGTTTATGACTATAATTTGAATTTTAGCATATTGCAGCTTCATGAGTAACATGAGGGTTAATAATTAAGTTACAAACTTAGTGTTATAACACTATTATTACATTGTCATATCACTATAAAATGTTGTGTTTGATATCAGCATTAATGTTAGGCTTTGTTTTTTGGCCCAGGTCTAAAGCTGATCATGGACTACATCCCGAACCACACCAGCGATAAACACATCTGGTTCCAACTTAGCCGTAATGGCACAGAGCCCTATAAAGACTATTATATCTGGGTTAACTGCACACCAGACAAACCCCCTAACAACTGGGTATGATTGTCCATCCTCACACTGCAAACAAATCCGTGAATAGTGACAGCTGCTGTATTTGGATCTTGAATTTTATGGCTTGATATAAAGAATAAGTGCTATCCAGAATGCTCGTCTGTTATATTCCATCCCACGTTATACGCCACAGTATTTATTTGTTACTATTGGGATTGAATGAAACTCAACTGCATACAAGTAATAAGATGTGGTTGACTATAGTGTCACATTGTTTGCTTCATCAGGTGAGTGTCTTCGGGAATTCCACCTGGGAGTATGATGAGATGCGACAACAGTGCTATTTCCATCAGTTCCTCAAAGAACAGCCAGATCTGAACTACCGTAACCCCCGAGTCATAGAGGAGATGACGGTAAGGCAGAGCTAATGAAGCTTGCATATAACGGCTTGACTATGAACATTATGCAGACTTGTACACCGTCTTAACTGGGTGCGATGAGACAAAGCAACAAGCAGTACAAGCTCGCTTGTGTTGTGTGTGTGTTTTTTTTTTTCTTGTAGCCAATTAAATGTTTGAGCTTGAGCTTAACTGCAAAAATGTTTTTCCATGACTTTTTAAGATTTTAATTTACATTACTTTTTTTGATGTATAATGAATGTGATTTTGGAATGAATGCGTGAATGTTGCTTTGAGAGAATGAGAAAGAATATTAAGAAAATGGGGGACTATGTCTGAATGAATGTCTTATGTAATGGGGCTTTAGCCCACTTGAGCATGAAGTTACCACCTATTTAAACACTATCTGGCTGGTTAAAGTGTCTTATTCTGCCATTGGTAATAGAGTAACCTCTCTGAAACAAGTTATGTGTTTACATAAAGTAATAGACCGTTTTATATTTCATTTACACAGGATGAGTAATACAGCATGTTTAAATGTTAGAAAAAGTGAATTGTGTTCAGCATTATGTCAGGGCCTTATATTTTTAAATAAGGTGGAGGGAGGAACATTGGCCTTCAAGCTCTTCAACAAAAAGGCTCTTTATGCAGATCTGCAATCCACCATATCTTATCATGTTTCATTACAAACATGGACCCTCTTTGTTCCACATCTGTCTAATAGGACATAATCCATTTCTGGCTGAAGAAGGGGGTGGATGGGTTCCGCATGGACGCTGTGAAACACATGCTTGAGGCCACACATTTGAGAAATGAACCCCAGGTCGACCCTGACCAAGATCCAGTAAGCCCAACAATGCTATATAACCACTTGAAAATGAAAACATTCAGTTTACACACTTATTTGTTGTAGCACTTCATCTGCCAGAGTCAAAAATGTTCTTCGAATTCATTCAGGAGGAGTCATATTACTGTTCTTTGTTCTCACAATGTCATTTAAGGATTACTAGTGCATATTTCTATGGATTTACTGGCAAGTCATTCCCATTATCCTAATTCCAGATGATTTCAAAGCCATTGAAGATCTAGGGAAATGACTCAATGGTCTTGGCCCTTTTCTTCAGTGATTTGTCTTTCTGCTCCTCATGGACTTGTTAGAATTAACTTAGAGGAATGTTCCGGGTTCAACGCAAGTTAAAACTGATCATCTGTGACATGTTGATTACCATAGGAAATAATTTTCAAGGCAAGACATTTCAGAAGGTATAAACGCAGAAATGTGTTTGTATTTCTGTAAAAGCATTATTTCATACACGGATATCTGTTTTTGAGCAGTAAAAGTTTTCTTTAGTGTTTCTTTAGTGGAAGGACTGCTGGTCTAGGTAGATGGCATTCTGGTTATGCATTATCAGCATAATACATTTAAAACAAAATTTTTTTTCACTTGGATTTTTATTCAGCACAGACAGATTTTAGGCTGATGATACACGGGGCAACTTTTTGAGCAATGTTGCCGCCAACGGGCAACCAGATGACAGTGACCACGACCTATCTAAAGTATCCAGATAGACATTTGTTATCCATTCTCAATGTGAAATGTCCGAAGCAACATCGCTCAAAAAAAGTTGCCCCATGTATCATCAGCCTTATTCATTTATTTTCTAAATGTACAATGCCTTGCCTTACCCCATTGACTTCCATTGAAAACAGTTGTGCTTCTTAATATTATGGAAATTTTTCAGGATACTTTAATAATTAGAATGTTAAAAATAACAGCATTTATTCTAAACAATTTTTTAACATTATAAATGCTTTACTGACACTTTTGATCAATTTAACGTGTCCTTGCTTAAAAAATATTAATTTCATTAAAAAAAAAAGTGTATACCATATTTAGTAATAAACTATTTTCATTTTTATTTAGTAAGATTACACATTTTCAAGTGTGCAGTGTGACTAACAACAGTGTTATTTTCTTTATTTCTTCTTTTGATGTCCTTCAGTCGACTGTGGACACAGAGTTTGAGCTGTACCATGACTACACCTACACACAACAGGGCTTGCATGAGATCCTGACACAATGGAGGATAGAGCTGGACGCCTACAGCAGAGAGCCTGGCCACTACAGGTATCCTCAGTTCTTCCTCTTCTTCATCAATATACTATTTTTTCCTCTCTCTTGTAAATGGCTCTTGTGTTTTTTTCTCTTACCAATCAGGTTCATGGTGACTGAGTGTTATGATTATGAAGAAATAGAAAAAACCATGAGGTACTATGGCACAAGCTATGTTACTGAAAGCGACTTCCCCTTTAACTTCTATCTGCTGTACCTTCCTGATGATCTGTCAGGAAATCAAGCCAAACGCTTGGTTCATTTATGGATGTCAAACATGCCGAAGGGAAAATGGCCAAACTGGGTGGTGAGTGACCAGATGTCTGTCAGTTCATTAAGAATCAGATCACTTGAAATATTTAAACCTGAAACACTAGCATTGCTAAATGGTTTGTTTGCCTTTGGCTGGTCAAACTGATTTTAAAAAATGGCACACTTCAGATTTATATATAAACTTTACAATACAGTTTGTTGAGTTTGTCACATGCACAAAATATGTTTGTGTACTTCTATAGGTGGGAAACCATGACAAGCCCCGTATAACCTCAAGTGCTGGTAAGGAATATATACGTGCTATAAACATGTTGTTGTTAACACTGCCTGGAACTCCCACAACATACTATGGAGAAGAGATTGGCATGGTGAACGTAAATGTATCTGTAATTCAGGATCCTTTTGGACAGCATGATCCAGTAAGTGAGAAGGGCTTTAAAAAAAAAAAAAGTAATAGTTACATTTAACACATAAAAATGTAGCATTTTTATACAGTTATATTATGTTTAATATATAAAATAAATATACTGTAAATATATATTATATAATATTTAGTGCTGTCAAACGATTAATCGCATCCAAAATAGAAGTTTTTGTTTACATAATATATGTATGTGTACTGTGTATATTTATTATGTATATATAAATAAACACAAAGGAATATATACGTGCTATAAACATGTTGTTGTTAACACTGCCTGGAACTCCCACAACATACTATGGAGAAGAGATTGGCATGGTGAACGTAAATGTATCTGTAATTCAGGATCCTTTTGGACAGCATGATCCAGTAAGTGAAAAATACTTTTTTTTTTTTTTTTTAAGTAATAGTTACATTAAACACATTAAAATGTAGAACTTTTATACAGTTATACTATGTTTGATGTATAAAATAAATATACTATATTTTAAAATATATATTTAATAATAAAACTTTGGTTGGTAAGATTTTTAAAGGTTTTTGAAAGACGTCACTTATGATCACCAAGGCTACATTTATTTGATAAATAAAATTATTTGAACAATTAAATGTAGCCATGGTGGTCATATACAGTGGGTATAGAAAAGTATCACACCCTTTTAAAATAATCACATTTTGTTTCTTTGCAGCCTGAAATGAAGATGGACAGTTTTTGTTTTATCCAGCTGTATTTACTCAGTGCAACTTCCAAGTGAAAGATAGAACACCAACATATAATAAATGAACAGAAAAAAAAAAACAGAATCACTGTGTTGGAAAAAGGATCACCCCCTTGTGTCAGTATTTTGTTGAATCACCTTTAGCTTTAATTACAGCCTTTAGTCTACTAACTTTGCACATGTAGACTGCAATATTTGCTCACTCTTCTTTGCAGAACTGCTCAAGTTCAGTTCAATTTGATGGTGAGTGTTTGTGGACTGCAGACTTCAAGTCATTCCACAGATTTTCAAAGTCTGGGCTCTGACTAGGCCGTGCAAGGACATTCACCAGGGATTCACCAGAGTTTCCCATACATTGATTTATTTGTAGCGGCCCGCCACAATATCAACACTGACTGCCACAAATAGATTTTCCAAAAGGCTTGAAATAAATATACACATTATACACACATTATGTAAACAAAAACTTTTATTTTGGATGATTAATCGCGATTAATCGTTTGACAGCACTAATAATATTTAATAATAAAACTTTGGTTGGTAAGATTTTTAAATGTTTTTAAAAGACGTTGATAAAATTATTTGAACAAATAAATGTAGTTTAACAACGTCGTTTGCACCGCACTCTTGCGTTACTTGATCTTTTTATTTTGGTGCGTCAATCTGTTGAGTTACTTAGTATACACTCTTTGTCATAAATTCCTGCAGCTGCTTCATTGTTGTTGAAGGCCTCTTGTTCGCCTCTCTGACCAGTTTCCTCCTGCCTTTTTCATCCAGTTTGGAGTGACGTTCTGATCCAGGGATGGTCTGTGTTTTACCAAATACCCTCCACGCCTTAATAATAGACTTCACTGTGCTTCTAGGCATTGATAAAGCCTTATTAGCTCCGTCTGATTTAGTCTACAAGTCATTTTATGAGGAGGGTGATTCTTTTCCCAACTCAGTGATTCTGTTTTATATTAATTTTTTTCTGGCATGTTGATGTTATATCTTTCACTTGGATGCTATAAGTTGCACTGAGTAAATAAAGCTGGATAAAACAAAAACTGTGCCCGTCTTCATTTCAGGCTGCAAAGCAACAAAATGTGATAATTTTAAAGGGGGGGGGTGATTATTTTCTATACTGTATATTGTGAAATATTATTAAAATTTTAAAAAAGCTTTTAGAAATGATCAACTTAATGCATTATTTTTTTAAATAAAATATATATTTTTTCTTTTAAAATCTAGAGCAACAGTCGGGACCCGCAGCGAACACCAATGCATTGGAACGATCAGTTCAATGCTGGTTTTAGTGACAGTGAAAATGGCACATGGCTAGACATCGCTCCAGACTACAGCACTGTCAATGTGGAGGTACATTGATTCAGACTGCTGACAAGTATGCTAAAGTAGGAAAACCTCTAATCCCAGGTCATATTTTTCTCTCCAGCTTCAGCAGGCTGATCCAGACTCCACCATTTCACAGTATCGTGCTCTGACTTTGCTCAAAGGGGCTGAGTTGGCCCTGTCCCGAGGCTGGTTCTGCTTCATCTGGAGCGATGTCAATGTATTTGCTTATTTGCGTGAGCTGGATGGACTCAACAAAGCCTTCCTGGTGGTTCTAAACTTCGGCAAGGATACTACAACAGACTTGTCTTCAGTTAGTGAGTTGCCAGATACTCTTACTGTGCATTTAAGTACACTGCCAATAAGTCAAAAGACTTTCTCTAAATCCAGAATTCTGACATCTCAAGGGCAAGGACTGCTCCTGGAATATTCCACCAATCAGCGCTTTCACCCGAACCATGCATCTGAGTGCTATGTTTCTGAGAAAGCCTGCTACTTGCCTGCACTAGATATTCTGTACAAGTGTTGAAGATACTTTCTAGAAGATGTGTCCTAGCTTGACCGACACAGTGACAAACGATAAAGGCTATCTATTCCATGTTTTATTTCAGTGGTGTCATGCTGGTTAGTCCTGCCCACTTTGAAATCTCATTGGTCCAAAATCTCACTCCATATTACTGTAGACTGAACATCAAGTGTCTTCTGATTGGCGAGAGAGTGTGTACTGTTTGTGTTCAGTGTGAACACAATGCAATGCAAGCTGTTTTTGTCAGACACACTTTTATTCAAAAGAAAATAACTAACATCTATGTAACAAAATAAATGTTTGGTTTATTAGGAAAAATAAGAAAAACTTTTTGTCTGGTTGTTTTTCACTCACACATACACATATAATTTAGTCTCGTCGTCTATGAGACTTGCCAGTCAGGTTATTTGACCTTTCTTTTTGTCTCTGTCGAGTTTTTTTGATGGTCTAGTCCAAGTTCTGTGTAAAGAAAGGCTAACTGTCGGGCACTCTGTGAAAGAAAAAAAAATACACCATGACATAAAGCTGTAAACTTAAGCTGTTAGTCTCACTAACAGCATTCTAACAACAGTACAGTATAAGTTAATGTGTGACATCAAACTGTGAGAGAAAAAAGTATGTCTATAATGCTAAAATGAAGTTTTACGTGATCATGAAGTTTATGTAATGACAACCTTAATGATTAATCCGAAGCTTTATAATAGCCAGCATGCTGAAGTATTATGCGTGTTAACGTAGGCAGCAGGTAATTTAACAATTCGGTCTGATAAGGTGCAGGATGAATATAATTGAGTGTTTATGTACCTCATTCAAAGACAGATGAAAATCCTCAGGGCCAAAGTGATCACCTCCTGGCTGCAGGTCCAGAATGACAGCTGGGACACCTGCTACTCGTTGAACATGTCAAATAAAGAGGCACAGGTGAACATGTATTTTAAACTGAACATGAAGTGACATCAGTTACCGATGCCTTTGTAGAAATGCAGCCACAATGTATTTATTTCGTAAGCAAATTTTCCTTCTGTTGAACACAAAAGATATTTTGAGTCTTTGAGTGTATGTGGTTTTAAACATTTTTTGAAAGTATTAATTTCCTTATGTGTAAAACAGTATTATGTTAGTATTATTTATATTTATACTATTATAGTATTTTTTTTTTTTAATTAACTCTTTTTAGTTTTCACTTCGATTTTATTTAGTTTTAGTAATTTTGTTTTGTGCTCATCATTTTCATTCATGCTTTTATATTTGTTCCTATTTACCTCCAGTTTATTTTTATTTCAATTTAAATAATTCTAGTACTTCACTAGTATTTCAGTTAGTTCCTCAGGCAACTGAGGAATTTTTCATAAAATGTTTAAATTTTACTTATTTCAGTTTAACAAAAATGATTTTAAATAGTTCCAGTTAACAAAAACAACACTGGTGTAAAACCTTTTAATAAGGAAAAAGTTACTAAAGCGCCTTTAAATAAATGTAAGAAGCAAAAATTGGCTCTTGGGAACATGAATATGGTAGATAAATAAAGAAATTGAAGTACACTAGTTTATGTTTGTTATGAAGCCAAACGCACCGAATCTGGAAGACTAGACTGACAATATCCAAGCGTAATCCGGTACACTGGCTCTCCGTCACAACACCTGGGCATCACATCCAGCACTTTAAAGTCAACGCTCTTGAAACAGAGTGGATGATGAGAGGCTGCCATGCAGGTGGACTTGGCCCACTCCTTTGCCTGGCTGCCTTATTTCCCCACGGCGATGGGATCTCTCTGAAGTGAAGCTGACTGTAAAAATCATATGCCTAATCCTTAAAACTCTGTCATCTGCCTCTTATCTGCAGTACGGCCGCCGGTGTCCCTCTCCATCCCGCTCCTCCTCTGGGCCGCATGTTTCACAAGCCTTCTCCTGACCTTGGCACAGCTCAGTGTATTATTCCTTATCTCCTTGCCTGATAGACTATCTCATAAACATGTTAATCGTCTGAGCTGGCAGCATGTGTGATCAGCGTTTTATCTCCCGGAGAGGAATGGGGAAGATTAGAGGAACTTTCGTTTTTTTTCTTATTGTATGTGTGTGGGGTGTTAGCGAAGGTGTCTCTGTGTGTATAATAAAGATAATTAATGGCACACAGATGGAGAGGAAATCTAACAGAGGGGGTCCGGACTAAGATGTGCTGACAGCGTGTCTCACGGAGCAGTTCGCACACAAGGTGACCTCAGGTTGATATGGAGAGGAATCGCTCCACATCACCTGTTTCCAGATCAGTGCTCTTCTCTCCTGAGGAGAGAGTGTAAGTGCTTCTCTTAAGACCAGGGGTTTATTTGAGAGCTGGGATTACAGCCGGTGACCTCCAAGTTCATTTCCATTACTTCACTTGGTTTAGAAGTAGTTTTTAATATTGCAGCTGTAATATTTTGATAATATATGATTAAATCTTTGTGGGCTAATGAGATTCCAGATATATGATCAAATACACCAATGTTCAATTAATATTAATAATATGAATTACTATAATAAATAATTAGGGATGTAACTATTTACTGCGAGCCGGTTGAAAATCGATTTAAATATGTGACGATTCAAATCGGTTGAGATGCTAAACAAATCGCGATTCAGTTAGGGGTAAGAGGAAGTCGTGACCTAATGGTTAGAGAGTCGGACTCGTAACCCAACGGTTGCGGGTTCGCGTCTCGTACCGGCAGGGATTGTAGGTGGGGGGAGTGAATGTACAGCGCTCTCTCCCACCTTCAATACCACGACTGAGGTGCCCTTGAGCAAGGCACCGAACCCCCAACTGCTCCCCGGGTGCCGCAGCAAAAAAATGGCTGCCCACTGCTCCGGGTGTGTGTTCATGGTGTGTGTGTGTTCACTGCTGTGTGTGTGCGCACTTTGGATGGGATAAATGTGCACTAATTCCGAGTATGGGTCACCATACTTGGCCACATGTCACGTCACTCACTCACAAGAGTTTATATGAATGTATGTCTTTCGATAGTATTTTTTCTTTTCCTCTTGCCTCTGTATAATGCTTATTAAAGGGATACTCCACCCCAAAATGAAAATTTTGTCATTAATCACTTACCCCCATGTCCTTCCAAACCCGTAAAAGCTTAGTTCGTCTTCGGAACACATTTTAAGATATTTTGGATGAAAACCAGGAGGCTTGTGACTGTCCCATTGACAGTAAATAACACTGTCAAGGTCCAGAAAAGTATGAAAGACATTGTCAGAATAGTCCATCTGCCATCAGTGGTTCAATCTGAATTTTATGAAACGACGAGAATACTTTTTGTACGCGAAGAAAACAAAAATAACCACTTTATTCAACAATTCGTCTCCTCTGTGTCTGTCCGCATCACCGTAGCACCATTTTGGAGAACATCCGCTGAACGCAAGAACCGTCCGCTCTTCTGTGTCAGCCGCGCCACAGGGATGTGCTGTTTTCGTTCAAATCAAAGCGTAAATACACGTAGAAAACGTATCCTTGTGTCGCGGCTGACACAGAAGAGCGTACGCTGCTTGCATTCAGTGGATATTCTGATATCCAGATATCCAAAATATCTTAAATTGTGTTCCAAAGACGAACGAAGCTTTTACGGATTTGGAACGACATGGGGGTAAGTGATTAATGACAAAATGTTCATTTTGGGGTGGAGTATCCCTTAAGCACCAAGAGAGTGAATCTGAGTCTCATTCAGCTCTGCTGTTTCTGTTTCATGCAGATATTTTTTATATTTTTTATCACAAAACTGAAGTCAAACCATTCTGTTTTTGCTTCAAATTTCGAAATTATACAATGTAATTTAGATTAAAAACTGCTCATGTATGAAGCATCTTTGTTTGGATCATGATTAAAATGCAGTGATTGCCTCTAATTTTAAATG
>NW_015667306.1:1707327-1707518 GCF_001515625.1 Sinocyclocheilus rhinocerous
AGTCGCACAGGCAGAAAAAATGGTCGCAGTCTGGAGCCCTGCATATTAAAGTTCATAACTGCAGCGCTGCTTTGTTTACAGCGGAAACCAAGGAAACGTTTAAGCACCACCTGCTGGCAGAGAGTGAATCTGAGTCTCATTCAGCTCTGCTGTTTCTGTTTCATGCAGATATTTTTTATGCATAATTTCAC
>NW_015667306.1:1707535-1708520 GCF_001515625.1 Sinocyclocheilus rhinocerous
AAAATGCAGTGATTGCCTCTAATTTTAAATGGAAAGAGCACAGACAAAGCCTTAATTTGTTTATATGAAGAGATTTCTTTTATTTGTGTAATTTATTTGATTTGGGGCTTGTTTTAAAATTTTTTTTTAATTTAGTTTTGTTATTTACATTTACATTTACATTATATTTAAACTTTGTTATTTAGAATCAGAATCAGAATGAGCTTTACTGCCAGGTATGTTTTCACATACGAGGAATTTGTTTTCATGACAGAAGCTTCCGCAGTGCAACAGAATGACAGCGACAGAACAAAAACACAGATAAACATCTATCTATCTATCTATCTATCTATCTATCTTTATTCTGTCTAGTTGATGGAAGAATTATCATAAATATATTTACTTATTGATTATTATTATTACTGGCTTTTGTCATACTGCTGTAGCAATGCTCCACTCAAGGCTGTGCATTACAGTGATTTGTAATGGTCCACTTTGTGCACACCTCTTACCTGTGGGCTAAAATGGCTTTATTTTATGTGCTAGAGCAATATGAGAAGTGCAAAGATGTTTAAAAAGGCTGATTAGAGCATTTTTACACTCACCGTTAACACTGACCCGAGTGGTACACACTTGGGTGGCCTTCTTTAGTCTTTCTACATACTCCATGACCCCAGATAAAGGAACTCTACGGTCCTCTGAGTATGCAGTGATCAACATGGATGGGTAAAGCTGTTAAAAAAAAAAGAAAAGAAAAAGTTTACTCCTGAATGATAAGACCCACACTGCACACAACCAATCAAAAGTTTGGGTTGCAGGGCTCTACAGCATTTGCGACTGAAAACTACTGCGTGCGACTGAAAACATATTTAGACCCGGGACACCAAGCACACACACAACCCGAGACACCAAGCACACACGACCTGAGACACCAAGCACACACACAACCTGAGACACCAAGCACACACAACCTGAGACACCAAGCACACACAACCTGACACACAAA
>NW_015667306.1:1711005-1711874 GCF_001515625.1 Sinocyclocheilus rhinocerous
ACCTGAGACACCAAGCACACACACAACCCGAGACACCAAGCACACACAACCCGGGACACCAAGCACACACAACCCGGGACACCAAGCACACACACGACCTGAGACACCAAGCACACACGACCTGAGACACCAAGCACAAAACCTGAGATAACAAGCACAAAACCTGAGTAAAACTTGTACTTTCACTCAACAAAAGTACTTCTTTCGCCGTTTTTAACATTTAACATCAGATCAGTCATATTTAAAATGAGAGAAAATTAAACAAACCGTTGAGTACCAACGAGATCATCGCCGCTTCGCGGGCTTCACACGGAGCGTGTAAACTGCGCATGCTCCTTGACCTTGCGCTCAAACCACGCCCGCTTGATGTCGTCAGACCTGAAACGCCCAGTATTTAGTCTTTGCCGTGTAGGGGGTGGCAAAGGATTATGTATTAAAGATCCTCCTGTAGAATTACAGCTTTAAGAAGCTGTGGGTTATGGTTGCACAGCGCCCCCGCTAGGACAGCTCCAGCACTGCGAGCAGTGAGGGCGGTAAGAGCAGGATGAGACACTCCCAAGTGATGAAGAGTCTGAATGCAGGCAGCAAGATCTTCCACTCTCCTCCGCTTCTGTAGCACAGAACCCGCTTGATGCCACGCTAGACCACACTCACCACCACCCCTGCCCCGTTACAATAAAGATGCATTTCCAACTGCTTATGTTGGTATTAATACTCAAGGACCACAAATCCCAAGTATTTCAACATTCACTACTGTTCACAATTTTGGGTCAGAAAGATTTTTTAAAATAAATTAATGCTTTTATTCGGCAAAGATGCATTAAATTGATCAAAAGTAAAAGAAAAGACATCTATAATGTTACAAAAAA
>NW_015667306.1:1712642-1724034 GCF_001515625.1 Sinocyclocheilus rhinocerous
GCTCCTAAATTTTTGACTGTGCTCCTAAATTTTGTAATTTGTGCTCCCCTCCCTCCTCTACAGTAAGCGGCAAGGAAGGCTCTTGCATTGTGCCAAGAACATCCAGAAAAGGTGCCTGCCGAGAATTACAACTTCATATAACTATGAAAACAAGGCTCAGGGAATGTGTAAGATTATGTATTTAAGATCCTCCTGTAGAATTACAGCTTTAAGAAGCTGTGGGTTATGGTTGCACAGCGCCCCCGCTAGGACAGCTCCAGCACTGCGAGCAGTGAGGGCAGTAAGAGCAGGATGAGACACTCCCAAGTGATGAAGAGTCTGAATGCAAGCAGCAAGATCTTCCACTCCCCTCCGCTTCTGTAGCACAGAACCCGCTTGATGCCACGCTAGACCACACTCACCACCACCCCTGCCCCGTTACAATAAAGATGCATTTCCAACTGCTTATGTTGGTATTAATACTCAAGGACTACAAATCCCAAGTTTTTCAACATTCACTACTGTTCACAATTTTGGGTCAGAAAGATTTTTTTAAAATAAATTAATGCTTTTATTCGGCAAAGATGCATTAAATTGATCAAAAGTAAAAGAAAAGACATCTATAATGTTACAAAAAAATCTATTTCAAATAAATGCTTTTCTTTTGAACTTTCTATTCATCAATTAATCCTGAAATCATGTTTCCACAAAAATATTAAGTAGCATATTAATAATAATAATAAGAAGAAATAAGCACCAAATTAGCATATTAGAATGATTACTGAAGGATCACTGAAGACTGGAGTAATGATGCTGAAAATTCAGCTTACATTTACATTTTAAATTATATTAAAACAGCAGTTGTTTTAAATTGTAGTATTTCATAATATTTGTGTTTTTATTGTATTATTGAACAAATAAATGCAGTCTTGATGAGCATAAGAGACTTCTTTTTAAATATTAAAAAAGTCTTACTGACCCCAAACTTTTCAACGGTAATGCACCTATGAAAAAAGATGATTAGAGTTGTAGTTCAGTACCTGACATGGCAGTAGGCCAGAGCCCAGCCGTCCTCCAGCAGCAGTCTCTTCTCAGTACTGAAGGCCATATTGAGAACAACACCATAAGCTCCATATACATGCAGGAGCAGTGGAGCCTTATGCAGCTCAGATAATGCTGGCATGCGGAGGAGAGTCAAAGGCACCATTGTACCATCCTAAAAACACAGGCATTGGGCTGCTTTTTGTACCACTGTACCTTTAAGACTTCTCACATATAAATGACTCATACCTGACTGGCTGCCTGCAGGCGTGTGAACTTTCTATTCATCAATTAATCCTGAAATCATGTTTCCACAAAAATATTAAGTAGCATATTAATAATAATAATAAGAAGAAATAAGCACCAAATTAGCATATTAGAATGATTACTGAAGGATCACTGAAGACTGGAGTAATGATGCTGAAAATTCAGCTTTGCCTTCACAGGAATAAATTACATTTTAAATTATATTAAAACAGCAGTTGTTTTAAATTGTAATATTTCATAATATTTGTGTTTTTATTGTATTATTGAACAAATAAATGCAGTCTTGATGAGCATAAGAGACTTCTTTTTAAATATTAAAAAAGTCTTACTGACCCCAAACTTTTCAACGGTAATGCACCTATGAAAAAAGATGATTAGAGTTGTAGTTCAGTACCTGACATGGCAGTAGGCCAGAGCCCAGCCGTCCTCCAGCAGCAGTCTCTTCTCAGTACTGAAGGCCATATTGAGAACAACACCATAAGCTCCATATACATGCAGGAGCAGTGGAGCCTTATGCAGCTCAGATAATGCTGGCATGCGGAGGAGAGTCAAAGGCACCATTGTACCATCCTAAAAACACAGGCATTGGGCTGCTTTTTGTACCACTGTACCTTTAAGACTTCTCACATATAAATGACTCATACCTGACTGGCTGCCTGCAGGCGTGTCCTGTTAAACCCAGTGAGGGAGATGTACTTGGTGTTGTCCTCTGTTACGGAGAGCTTTTGTTCTCTGGAGGAATAGAGGTAGCGTACAGGTGGGTGCACTGGGGAGGACAGGAGGAAAGCAAATGACCCTCTGTCCACAGTTCCAACACCCTGCGGCGATAAATCACAGGCCCAGTGAGGAAGCTAAGAGCAAAACAGAAACATTAATGGAGTCTACAGCCCAAGGTCCTTTTAATATATCAAAGAGATTTACTGAACGTGAAGTTTCAGGTTGATACTTCATGGCATTTTCATGGCGAGAAATGAATAAAAGCAACATCTAAACGTGACAAAATGAATAAAATACCTTCTAAGAAAAAGACCGCAAAAAGAAACTATATCATATAACTAACTAAAAGTGCATGCTTACTTTACAGTAAAGGTTTCAAGGTTCAATGATGATATTCTAGGTCTTTCAAAATCTATGCTGTATTTCAAATTAATAACGGGTTCATTTCAAAATTAATATTACTATGCACTTCCATTCAAAAATTTAGGGTCTGTAAGATTTTATAAAGTTTTTGAAAGAAGTCACTTGTGCTCACCAAGGCTGCATTTAGTTGATAAAAAATACAGTAAAACAAGTAATATTGTGAAATATTACAAAGTAAAGTAACTTGTCTATTTTCATATATTATAAAATGTAATGAATTCCTGGTAATTGCAAAGCTGAATTTTCAGCTTTATTAAGCATCCAGTCATCAGTGTCACATGATCTTTCAGAAATCATTCTGATATGCTCATTTGGTGTTCAAGAAATATTTCTTATCATTATCAATGTTGAAAACAGCTGTGCTGCTTAATATTTTCCAAATTCATTGATAAATAGAAAGTTTAAAAGAACAGCATTTATTTAAAACATAAATCTTTTGTAACATTATTACTGTCTTTACAGTCACTTTCAATCAATTCAAAACTTCCTTGCTGAAAGTAATGGAAAAAAACTGAACTTACTAACCCCAAAATTTTGAATGGAAATGTATATATACATCATTGCGGTCTCTAGGACCCCATACGAACAAATGTATCAATTAAAATGTCATATATCCAGTAAAACACACCTACAATCTAAATAAAACCTGTCTCTTTAACTCAGCATCATTAAAAACACACTCTAGGCTGTTTTGTATGTGAATTTGTGATTCTTCTTCACACCTGGTGAGTGTTTAACTGATAGTGCTCTTGTGTGGTAAGAGTCTGGATCTGAAGTTGACACTGTGAATCTTTCACTGTGAACACACAGTGATCCTGAAGCAGCTCCATATCTTTAATGACTGTTCCAGGAACAGCACTGAACAATGGCACCCAGTGTGGCATTGATGGCGAAGCTAAAGGTGCCCTAAGCAGCTTGAGATTAGAGAAAGAAAAAAACGTCACACATAAACAACACAGTTATAATTTAGTTCTGAACAATACTGCTCAAGTCTGATACTGATACTCTTACCTGATACTCCTGGTTTGCTCCAGTGTTAGCAAGGATGAACAAGTAGTTGTCCGAGTGCTCTACGTGGTAAAGCAGTCCAGACTGACAAGACTGGATGTGGGTGGGGAATGAGAATGGAGTCTTGCTGTCAAAAAACCACACCTCTGAACTGATCTTACTGCTACAGTTACACCTTTTCTTCATAAACAAGGCTGGTTTGGACACCAGAATCACTGAGATGAAGACGGAAAACACATAGGCTCCTGTGTGCTGTAGTAGAGGACATCATTTGTGGCCCATTCTGCACAGAGAGAGGACATTTGAGGAGGAAAAGAATGTTTCTTTGTCAAGAAAGTTTCAATTATAGTAGATCTTACCAAAGCTGAGCACATTGTCTAAAAGCAACAGGGCCTTTTGACAAAGGATGACACCACCTAAATGAACCAACACACATCTGGTCTCCTCGTGATGGTCTTTCTTTACAGTGACGGCCAGCATGGTCTCTGTGGGAGAGAGTCTGACCCTCTGGATGGTTCCATATCCATCTCCTCCCCAATCGGCATTGAACACCTCCAACATCTCCTGCTCATCTGTATGCAAACATTGCTTTGTTTCTAGTTGGAACTTAATAAAATGTGTTTACATTGATTTCTTTTAAGTATCTTTTACCGTGTCCCAGGGTCGATCTGTAAATCCCTTTGCCATCTTCAAAGTATACATGATGCTGTTCCTGGAACTTGAGAAGATGTTGAGGGAATGTTGAGATTTATCATTTGTAAAATTATATAATTTACACACTTTGCACCACTTCAGTTGCTTACCTCTGAATTTTCTGATACAATTGCAAACTTCCTATGAACCGAATGCAATCTTCTTTTAAAACGCTGCTCTTGATCTCTGAGTTTCTGTAGTTAGGCTTTAGACAGCTCCACTGTAGTCTGAAAGGATCCCTAAATCAGTCTGTTTTTATTATTATGTATGCCATTGTGTGTGTGTGTATGTGTATATGTATGTATGTATGTATGTATGTATGTATGTATATATGTGAGTGTGTGTGTGTGTGTGTGTGAGAGTTTAACAAGAGGAATAAGACAACTGTAGCCAAGAATCTGCTAAAGAATCTGCAACTATGAATGAAGTAACTGGCCAAAATCACAATATTATTAACCAAAAATTCAACATCACAATTCCAACAAAAGGACAAATATTTTACAGTTTTATTAACAATTACATTTTAATTTAATAACTACATCCCTTGTATACAGTCATACAGGTGCATCTCAATAAATTAGAATGTTGTGGAAAAGTTCATTTATTTCAGTATCACAATATTATTAACTAAAAAACCAACATCACAATTCCAACAAAAGGACAAATATTTTACAGTTTTTAAATCAAAGTCAGGTATTACATACTTCAAACTTAACCAAGCATAGAGTTCATCCCATAACTTTTTAGAGAATTTGCATAAATAAAACAAATGTTCCAATGACTCTATGTCTGCTTCACAAAAGGTCCATTACAGTATTTCAAAACTAATATGCTACGAAAAAAGCTTTTTGAATCTGTTCTTTGAAACGAACTGTTCAAAAGAACCGATTCGCGGAAATGAGTCGGAATCTCCATCACTAATGGCGCTAAAATATGACATCTGGTCCAGGCAAGAGTAATCGAATCAACAATTTATAGATGATAGCCGATAGAGCGGAGTGTTCGATGACTATGGTAGTGAATTGGATTTCCTTTCCTCCTGCAACAAGAGGAGGCGGTGTACGGAAGTAGCATGGGATTTTATTACTAAGCAACAGAGACCAGCGCATACCGGCGAATTGGTAAAAACGGTAGTAAACTGTACCATCGACTTTAACCACATTCAGAGAACATATGCCAAATAAGCCTTCGCTTAGACTCTGCGTTCCGTTGTCGTTATACTGTGATAAGTTATTTTCCGCATGAGATAGGATCAGATCGAGCAGGTTGCTCTGTCATGAATAAAATTAAAGATCCCCCGTTTGCTGCGACAGAAATGCATGCGAACAATCTCCAAAATCACGACTCTCACTGTGGAACCGATGTGGCCCGTGCACGCTGGGCTCTTCTGCGACAGGTGAGGGGCGTTTAGTGAATCTCCTTCAATATGCAGCTGATTGCATGTGTTTGGTTCAATACGCGTAAATGTAATGCGTTATATAATGCGTTTTTCACGTTAGACATATAGATGTGTCTCAGTAGTAGCATTTTATGAATCTCTCACAATACAGGTTCTGAAACAGAAGCAGCTCGACAGTTCAGATGTTCAGCAGGTGTCAGTGCGAAGATTCTCCTCCTTTAACCTGTTCTCCAGGAGCAGGGTCACTCCCACAGAGACGGATGAGCCATCGGACCGGCAGTGGGTGGAGTACAGAAGTGCAATCTTTCCTCAGTACAGTGCCTTACTCAGGTATGCTGGAGAAAGTATTGAGTACACTGGAGCAGATGAAGCAATTTTAGCTTTAGGACTTTCATGGACTTATAGTTAAGGCATAGGTCTCACAAAAGCAAACTCTGCCATCTTTTACTCCTTCATGTTGTTCTAAACCCATATGATATTCTTTTTTTCTGTCAAACACAAAAGGTACATTTTCGAAGTATGCTCACTTCTTTTTTTCCATGCAATGAAAGTGAACGGAGACCAGAGTTGTCAAACTCCAAAAAGTAATAATAATATAATAAAAAAGCACCATAGAAGAACCATAAAGGTTACCATATGACTTGTATTCCAAGTCTAAATGAAATTTAAGTCGGAACTCATGCTAAGTATGAAAATATTTCACATTTCATATATTTCTCTGAAAATATATTCATCCTTCCCTTACATTATGGATTGGACATTCTGCGAATAAGCATTTTTATTTGTTTCAGAATGGGTGAACTATGAAATAATTATTTTTTGGTTTAACTGCTTCTTTAAGTCTTTTGCTTATGTCAGTATAATTATTAAATGCATTAATTTGATCACATTTCATTTAGCTAACACTAATGTTTTGTAATTATCGCATTATATATTTACAACTCTAACATTTTTATTAATGCATTTCAGAGACAATCTTGGTCCAATTAGAGTGAATGAGGTGCTCAGCAGCTTTGACAACACAGGAAATGTCTGTGAGTGACTCTTCTATGCATGTTCAAGTATTCATATGACAGTTTTTTTTTGTGTGAAACTGATCACATAGAGGTAATCATGTTCTTTTAATGCAGTCTGCCTACTTTCTGATTATGAATGAACAATATTTCACTGTAATCTTAAACAGAACATATCCTATGGCAGGCAGCAGGGGGTCAGATCAAGCTGCAGCTCCATCATGCACCAGAGGCAGGCACACTTGAGCCTTAGAAGCACCTAATTATAAGCAACTTATTGACTCCTCCTGTCTGTGCCAGGAGTGTTAAAGTACCTTTTCTTTCCCAGCACACGTCTGAACAATCATAACGTTCACTGTTCAGGAGTCAGTATGTTGTATGGCTATACAATTAAATAAGCAATGTACATATCGGAAAATTACAGCAAATATTTAAGTTGGCCAAATTGGAACCTTATAAGTGAATATAGGTGACTGAACAAAGTTGCACAATCAACTAGTTGCAGAAACAATTAACTGATTTAATTGTTTCCCATGAATTGTAATCCCTGTGTACTGTAAATATATTTATGCCATCTCTGTGTATTAAATGGTCAGCGAAATGCACATTTTCATGTTATACGCTACTGTTCAAAAGTTTGGGGTCAGTAGGTTTTTTTTTGTTAAAAAAATTCTTTTTAATACTTTTATTCAGCATGGATGCATTAAACTTAATAAAAGTGACAGTAAAGACATTTCTAATGTTACAAATAAATGCTGTTCTTTTGAACTTTCTATTCATCAAATATGACATGATTAATGCAGCCTTGGTAAACATAAGAAATTAAAAAAATAAATAAATATAAACAAATAACCTTTTACAGACCCCAAACTTTATGCAGTATATACAAGTTTAGATGTTCTATACAGCAGTATATTGTATAGCTGACTCTCTGATAAATTTGCTGTGCAAAGACAAAACACAATAACTACTATTTTGTCCAAAAGGAATTATGATGGAAATCCAGTCTCTTAGGGTATGATCTATTCTGTAACTGACTGGTTTTGCTCAGCTGTGCTCAGATTAAGAGAAAATGAGTGGTAAAATGTATATGAAATCAAAAATCCAAGCCATTTTCCTTAAATTAAGCAATTATAGTTACTGTGCTTTGCCTTTGAAGTGCAGTGCTGAAGTGACAGTTCACTTAGAAATGTAAATTCTGTCATCATTTATTTACCCTCATCTGATTCCAAACCTGTATGACTTTCATTATTCTGTTGAGCACAAAAGCAGTTTTCAGCAGATACCCCAGTGGCTCAGATGTTTTTAGTTGACGTGTATCTGAAACTTTTTTTTTTTTAGTCAGATGTCCAGGATAGTGTGGTCCTATACTGATTTCCAGTGGCTTGTGGACTGATATGCCTTGAAATATTTGTTTCTTTTACTGGATTAGCGAAAAGGGGCAGCATGGCTCTCTTCTACGGCAGGGTCATCGCTTCTCTTTTCAGACCTTCCTCTCAACCACCCTTAATGGATCTTACGCACTGGTAAGCCCAAACATCTCCCCCTATGTCCTTGTCAGCTCAGCTGGGCAGGCTCATTGTCTGCAAAGGGGGGTGCCCCATGTATTACCCACCCTACATACCCATTTTAAAGTCCTCATCTCAGGATTTGACAAGCCGAAAGGTCTCTATGTCCTCTGAGGCACTGAATGTGGATTAGCTATCCAAATGTATGGATTACGGTGATCCAACTTGTCAGGGTTGGAAGGGTTGACGGTGCTGTGGGTTTAAGTGCTGTTGTTTCCAGCAGGGATCAAGAGGGACACAAAAGGTCTTATCTGAACATGCTGGGTGGACATGAAGAGCTTTAGAGAGGCTTGTTGACCACTGGTTTGGATTCAAACATCAGCTCTTCCACTGTCATGTGCTTGGGTCAGAGTTGGTTTAAAAACTAAAGAGAAAATGTAGTTGTTGCATACGTAGTCATTTTAGAAGAGCTCTTTGCAGCCAGATAATGTAGTTACAACATCTACCAGCACGTGCTAACGATACAATAGGTGCTTTCACACAGTCTTTTCCAGAAAATGACTTGTAAATTGCTATTTAGAGATCATGTGTGAACAAAGCATGAGATTACCAGTATAAGCATGTAAGAAATCTGCTTTGGAACAGTGATTAAGTTTGTGATTTTACAGTGAACTCTGGTGCTTTTTAATTGTTTTTTTTAAAGCATTAGAACATGTTATAGATGGCTAGGCATCATTGGTCATTGCTTCGGCTGTGCATTTTGCCCCTGCATCACCAAATAAGTCAAAGAAGTCAAAAAAATTTGTCAAATTGCACAGATAGTGAAAATAAAGTGCTTCTCCTTTACCGTTTTCTGGTATTTTGGTGCTGATAAGTGAATGTAGCAATAAAATAAGAATACTGTTACTTGTATGAACTCCATATGTGTTATATATATACTGGAAAAATAAATATATAATTATAAAATAATAATTTTCCAAGTTTAATGTTGGAAAGCGGCCTGTACTTTCCAGCCAAACCTTTGCTGCTTAACTCCAACTCTTTTGCAAGGTTTGATTACAATGGTTGACTAGTCATCAAACGATCAACTGGTTGATTAGTGAGGTCAGCTAGTTAACACTCTCATAAAAGTTGTATCTTTAAATTTATGCTCTTTAAAGCACCATCACTGCAGTCATACAGTACATCTTTGGCCGATACATCACGTCTTGTACTGTATTTTTAATAGCGTTCAACAATACTAAACAAACAAAACATGGGGTAGCATATTTCATTTTTTCCCCCACAAAATACTACCACAAAATACAAACCTCAGTGGGTATTGGTAGGTTACTATTAGCCAGTCTAGTCAGGGTCTTTATCCTGCGTCCTCAGGTAAAACATTCTTTAGAGGGGTCATATGATGGGGTGGAGGAACTGATCCCCATTAAAAGCATGACATTCAGGCTTACTAACAGGCAACGCTCAGTCTCAGCAGGGTTTCCTCAGAATCCATGCAGTTACCACGAATCCATGTGTGATGTGACTTTTTCATAGCTTAGTAAGTGTTATTAGTGTGTGTGTATTTTTATTTGAATCATGACTTTGTTTGTGTGTGTTCAATGGTCTCCACTCACATGCCCGTCTGTTTTACCCCCTGCTTGGGCAATTATGTAGATTGGGGGACCCGGTGTACTAATTGCTCAGATTGAGGCTGTCCAACGAGACCTGGTTAGACCTGCAGAGGTCAGAGGTCTGGCTCTCCATCTCTGCCTTATTCTCCTCTCCTGTGTCGGTGAGAGTTAATTAACGCTGCTCTCAGACTGTTTACAGGATGGCTCGCTGACCAGACTCAAGCCTTCATTACTGCAGACCTGCCTGTTGAACGTGTGCAGGCAGGGTCCAAAATTACCACTCATGAAGCGCCGAATTCCAGTCAGAATTGTCTTTGGCGAGTAAATAAAACAGTTTCTCGCCAGTTGGCTGTAAACTTTATTAGGAACTGCCTCGTTATTGTAAGCAGCATCATGAATGTGTGTATATATATATATAGATATATACCCACCATTTCACTTTGTCACTTTCCACAGGACCTTGTTTTCATAGTATTATAGTACCGTATTCTTTATTCTCATAATTTGGATTAAAATATTACATCTTTAGGAAAAAGTTAAAACTGTAGGATTTTAATCTCAACCAAGGTCTATTGAGATTCGTTTTTCCTATTTCAATTATGCTATATTATAATACTACATATCAATATTTTAGTTATATTGTCATGTGACACTAAAATGTTTTTTTCAGTTTATTCAAAGTTAGTTTTGAACCCTGTGTGCAAGAGCTCGGTGTCAAAGTTTCCAAAGCTCATCATACACAATGAAAGTGTCTTCAATCAGTGCCACTGGTGAAAAGGCCAAGAACTGCTTTCATAATAAAACCACCTACAGGAAATTTTGCCTGTGTTTGAGTGACCCAGAACTGACCAGGACTCTGTGCTGAATGATAAATGACTGACCCAGATTAATGTTATGTGAAGCATTATGTGAAGCATTATTATAAAACATAACGTTCTTTTTCTGGCTATGTGCTAGATGGCATTATAAAAGGATTTGCTGCTCTATATAAGCACAAGTATAAAAGCAAATGTTCCTAATCACGGCTACAGGGGTCAGCAGTGGGGTGAGCTGTATCAGAGCTAAGAGACGTGATAAAAGGAACCCTGAAAGAAAGAAATTACAATACTAGACTTTGCAGGGATATTGTGCGGGGTCTAATGCCACAGTAATTACCAACATACCTTAGCAGCCAGGTAACACTTTTTTCTTTTGTTGCAAAGGTCCCTTCTAGTCTGGAATTAGAAGGGAGGGTGGTGAATGAAGAAAGTAATAACACCCTAGAAATACACTCTCCAGACTTGATTATTAGACTTTTTCTCCATCATTTTTCAAGTTTTATGCACCCTTTGCCCCTCATGCATTACATTTGTGACTATTCACTTGGTGTGAACTAACTAGACTCAAAGGTAACGCTAGACTTGATTACATTTTTTATGGAGTTTGCATAATTTTTGTCATAAAGATGTAAATTAGTTTGATGATTTTACTACAGGTAAAGGGTGTTTAAAACCCAGTGTTGGGCAAGTTACTTCCAAAATGTAATACATTATATATTACTAGTTACTGTCTTTTGAAAGTAATTAGTTACATTACAATATTACTGTCTCTGAATTGTAATGCGTTACACTACTTTTGAGTTACTTTCACCAAAATATCCACAGACTTATGACTAGGCATTCTAAAATGCTAAAATGTAGTTTATTGCTGCTCATTAAACATCCAGTAGTTCATAATGTGCTAGGTATATAT
>NW_015667306.1:1724208-1724500 GCF_001515625.1 Sinocyclocheilus rhinocerous
AAAAAAACTGACGGAGCTTTCTAACGCTGCATTAACGGCGCATATTCTCTGAGACAACAAGATACAAAATTACTTCAATATAGGCTGATGATGGTATATAACTGTCTTAAATTATTCCCTTAATATTTCTCTTGTGGCCCGTATAGTAAAAAACAGAAGAAACGTATTTCGCGTTAAACAGGTTGTTTTTGAAAATCCGTGCACTTAATTTTCATTGATGACTGCAGTGTTAATAATTTTAATTATAAGCCTATAATTCAATTGTATAAATTAATAGACCTGTTTAAAAAAA